>NW_027529467.1:671117-674864 GCF_008692635.1 Crocuta crocuta | reverse complement strand
AGTATTACATTAACTTGGATTTTAATTCAAGTCTACAACTTACTGACCACGCAGTTTTTTAGCCTCTCTGGCCTCAAATCCCTCTTCATTAAATATATGTCAGAAGCATGTGGTGAAGATAGAGGTAGTGTATATAACCAAGCAGTAATTCAATAAAATTCCCTTATTTCCACCTAAAATTCACTAAAAAGCCCATGGTTACAAGGAAAGAAAGATAAATACCACTGGTTGGAATTTATCTGCAGCAAATATACTAGTTTAGTATAATGGAATATAGAGAATATATTAAATATGGGACCTTTTTGAAACTTAAAAACATTTAATTACAAGGAAGTATCATCACGATAACCAATTCCAATATGTGAGCTGACACTGGACCTTAGTTCAAGAGAGAAAGATAATTGAGACAGGTGAGTAAACTTAAATTTGGACAGGATACCTGATGATGTGGAAGATTAATTATGCTATTAAAAATATAATCTGAAGCATTTATTAGTGTCTAGCACAATGTCTATAAGTTACCTTCAGACTAAACAGTAAGGAATATAAGAGAAAGAAAGAACAAAATATAGCAAATCATTAATATAAGAACCAAGGTAGAAGTTATGTTTGTGCACTGTATTACTCTTTCAACTTCCCTGTTTGAAATTTTTCATAATATATAGTTGAGAGGAAGCAAGGTTTTTAGTTCATTATTTACACTGATAATCAGTCTATGCTTACTTATGGAAGGATTTTTGAGTAATCATCAATATTTTAGAATCCTTACTTCTGTAAACACGAATTCTATGCAACCAGGCCAAGAATAAAGCTAGATATTTATGTGTGTGTGTGTGTGTATATTTATCTATATGTATTATGTAGTATATATGTATTATTGTGACCACTAATGTGTACTCCTATTTGTTCTATGATATATAATAGTTTTCTCATCTATAAATTTATTTTTGAGTTGTTTCTCAGTATTCAAGTTAAGTACATATTCAGTGCTCAAGAATATTTGATAAATGTATAAAATAATGCAAGCATGGTTAAAATGTAAGGCAGAGGATGCCTAGGTATCTCAGTCAGTTAAGCATCTGACTTGATTTTGGCTCAGGTCATGATCTGATAGTTCATGAGTTCCAGCCCTGTGTCAGGCTATGTGCTGACAGCATAGAGCCTGCTTCAGATTCACTCTCCCTGTGTGTGTGTGTGTGTGTGTGTGTGTGTGTCTGTCTGTCTGTCTGTCTGTCTCAAAATAAATAAATAAACATTTTAAAATGTAAAAGCAGAATCCATATTCTTCATTATGCAATATATTGCATTTGTTTTCCCCTGGACTATAGTTTATATTCTTCTGTAAAAATAATGATATAAAGGATATAAAAGTACCACTTTCTAATGCGAAATTTCAATTTTTTGTAAACTATATCCTGATCACCATATTCTGGCTAATTTATGGAAAATACAGTGTTAAGTAATACAAGCCTGTGTGTATAGTTATTCTAAGATTAAACTACATACAATTTTAGCTATACAATACTTAGTGATATCTAACTGGACACACTATGGCAGTTAGGAACTAATTTCAGATCATGATACTATTAGCTGGCAACCCGGATTGACAAGAGACAGGTATTAAGATGTAACTGAAATCACATCACAGATTTCTTAATCATTAAACAGCAGAGAGTAAAAGCCTTTATATAAATACCATATCTACTTAGTAGGGCTTCATGATTTACTGTGACATCCTCTGCAGAAAATAATCTATCACAATTATCATTTTAAAGTATACCTGAATACACGGTTTTGGTATGTGCTGTACATATTTGGTATCACATGTTTGGAAGCAAAGATATTCCGCTAAACCTTCAGATGTTGTTTTGTTACTTGTGGGAGGAGAAAAGGGACTGATGCCCATTGACTGGTTCTAGTCTCAGCTAGGGACCAAGGAATGAGAAAATGGGGTAGAGAAAGGAGAGAGGGTCAGAGCTGTTCACACTGTTTGCAAGTGGGGGAGGGGTGGTGGGCAGGAACTCGGAAGGACTGGAAGGAACAGGCCTCCTGGGACCCTGGAAACACAGAAGGATTGTTTGGTCAAAATCCTACTACTGGGAAATCATTTCCAAATCTGATTCCTAAAAGGGTCAAAAATAAAGCACAACCAGTTTATTTAGAGTTCACTGATAATGAGTATGACTCTAAGATATAGAATTTTAAAATTTTAGGGGTGCCTGGGTGGCTCAGTCGGTTAGGCGTCCGACTTCAGCTCAGGTCATGATCTCACGGTTCGTGCGTTCGAGCCCCACATCGGGCTCTGTGCTGACAGCTCAGAGCCTGGAGCCTGCTTCGGATTCGGTGTCTCCCTCTCTCTCTGACCCTCCCCTGCTCACACTGTCTCTTATCTCTCTCTCAAAAATAAATAAAACATTAAAAAAAATTTTTAAAAAGAATTTTAAAATTTTAGATGGACATGATATTGTTTTTTTGATAAGTTAAAATTGGGGGAGAAATATATGTATATATAAATTCTATTTTTAAATTTTAAGCATTTGAAACCTTATGAATAAATCAAATGGTAATATTCGATGGAGTCCCAAAGTCAGTATTGGAAAATGTTCCAGTAGTGGTAGTTTACTTGGCTTTCCAAATATACTTACCAGTGATTTGTGAGCATCCAAGACATAATTTTCAGGATTACTGTTTGTTGCTTGCAATTCTAAGGTTTCATGTGTAGGATTAACTAAAGAAATTATCTGAGTCGTGTACCTGGAAGGAAACAGAAAGCTAGTAAACATGTTCAATGAAAGCTTTATAAACTTGATGACTATTAATGGGTTGAACTGCATACCCCCAAAAAAGATATATTTAAGTTCTCACTGCCAATAACTCAGAATGTGACCTTATCTGGAAATAGGGTCACTGCAGATATAATTAGTTAAGATGTGATCGTACTGGAGTAGGGTGGCCCTTAAACCACTATGACTGGTGTCTTTATTAGAAGATAACGTGCAGACACATGAGAAGACGGCCATATGGCAATGGAGGTGGAGATTAGAGTGATGTGCCTCTAAATTAAGGAAGACCAAAGATTGCTGGCAAGCGTCAGAAGCCACAGACGAAAGGAAGGATTCTCCCTTACTGGTTTCAGGGAGAACATGGTCCTGTGAAAACCCTGAATTCAAATTTCTAGCCTCCAGAACTGTGAGACAATACATTTATGTTGTTTTAATCTACTCAGTGGGTGGTACTTGTTCTGACAGGTCTAGAAAACTAACATAATAACTTGTGTGAGTTTCAAAATAAGAATAAACATGTATGAAGTAATAACATTTTGCTAAATTGGTCCCTGATTTTCTATTTTTGAGACCAAATGTTATTCCACCCTGGTTATTGGAATATATCCCAGTTTTAAGAGAAATATTTACTCATTATTTTATAACTGTTAAATTCAGCCGAAAAAGTTAACACAGTCTAGAAATAATAACAAAGAGTAAAAAATTCACAAAGTTCTGTCCAGTACATTGAAATGATCCAGACTAATGATGAGTAAATGCTCTCCTCCCAGCACTGTGGCTGATATTTATGCTAAAAGCAAAGAATAATCAAGAGCATTCATAATTCTCGCTCTGTTGGGAAAATAAGTAAAGTTCTGCACCATAAGATGGCCACCGGGACTAACATAAACTCTAGTCCCTAGCTTAGAGACTCCTCTCCCAGGTTCCTCCTCCTGTCCTGCTTGCCATGCACGCCAAATTACTA
>NW_027529467.1:669374-671012 GCF_008692635.1 Crocuta crocuta | reverse complement strand
ACGATAAATTGTGCCTCATGCTTGTGCTGGGAATTCAGATCTCTAGAGAAGGATCTCCTCTGAGCCTGCCGGTGTAAAATAAAACTCCGATCCACCAAGATCTCTGAGCGCCACTTGGTTTTTCTGCCAGTGATCCAGCCTGGTGCCGTAACAATTCCACTATCATCTCGAATTACTTTTGATGTATAGCATGAAAATTGGCATCTTGTAAAAACGCAAATCAAAACCACAATGAGATACTACTTCAAATCTGTTAGGATGGCTCTCATTTAAAAAAAACAGTTAAGTGTTGCAAGGATGTGGAGAAAATGGAACACTGGTCCACTGCTGAAGGGAATGTAAACTGGTACAGCCACTATGGCAAGCAATGGGGGAGTTCCGCAAAAAAGAAAAAAAAAAAAACCTACCATATGATCCAACGATTCCAGTTTGGGGTATGTTTCCAAAATAAATGAAATCAGTAAATTAAAAAGATACCTGCGTTCCCATATTAATTGCAGCATTATTCACAGTAGCCAAGATATGTAAATAACCTAAATGTTCTTCCACAGAGGAATAGATAAATAAAATGTGATATATACAATGGAATATTATCCAAATGTAAAAAAGAAGGAAATCCTGACATTTGTGACAACACGGATGATCCTTGAGGACATTATGCAAAGTGAAATAAGTCAGACAGAAAAACACAAATGCAGTGTGATCTCATTTACACGTGGAATCTAAAACAGTGAAAAATAGTCCTACGGGAATTAAAATCAATTTTATTGCAAAGATTAATATAACTTGATGACATCTGAAATGGGCAAAGGTGCAAAAAGTAAGAGAGCTGTCTGTAGCCTGTGACTGCCAGTAAACCAAGGGGCAAAATATATAACGTGGTACTTGATTCATTGTTCATCCAGAAAAAGGTTTTCAAAGGAACTGAATCTAATAAACCTTTTTTAATTGCTACTTTTCCCAATCATGAGAAATAAAGTTTATAGTTATAAATGTGTAAAATGAGGACTGTTTTTNGAGCTGTCAGCACAGAGCCCAACACAAGGCTCAAACCCATGAACTGGGAGATCATGACCTGAGCCGAAGTTGGACACTTAACTGACTGAGTCATCTAGGTGCCTCAATATAATGAGGATTGTTGATGCACATTTTATTTAGGGACAAAATTAAATTTATTGAGTTAAAGTGTTGTTATACTTTTTCCTTGGGTTCCATATTTCTTGTCATAATAAAATATTTTGTCATCAAGATGGTTTTAAACTTGTTAATACAGAATAACAAGAGAAAACTAAAATAATATTACCTGTCAAATCAAGGAAAAACAAGAAGTTAACTTTCTTAAATGTTGATTTATTTATTTTTGAGTGAGAGAGAATGAGCGCATAACAGGCAGAGAGACAGGAAGACAGAGAATTTCAAGCAGGCTCCACACTGTCACCAGAGATCCTGATGCAGAGCTCGAGCTCATGAACTTTGAGATCATGACATGAGCAAAAACTGAGTGAGATGCTTAACTGACTGAGCCACCGGGTGCCCTAACATGAAGGGTACATGTGAACTCTGTATTATGTTTTCAACTTCTTATGAGTCTTAACCTCTTTTAAAATAAAAAAACATTTAAAAAAAAAAAAAAAAAGA
>NW_027529467.1:668352-669357 GCF_008692635.1 Crocuta crocuta | reverse complement strand
CTATTATGAAACATAGAGAAGAATGAGGTTTCCATAAAATGATAAAAAAATTGCCTCCAATATGTAAAGGTTCCTGAGGTGACTGACTTCAATTAATTTCATTCTGCAAATTATTTAGTAAGTGACCAGTCACTACTTGTCATTCTGAAATTCATTAATAATCATCTGTAAGGCAAATTGTAGATTAAGGCTGTCTCTGACTTATAAGCGCAGAGTCCAGGGATGCCTGGGTGGCCCAGTAACTTAGCCTTGGACTCTTGGTTTCAAACTTCCTTCAGCTCAGGTCACAATCTCAGGTCATGGTCTCAGAGTCATAATCTCAGGTCATGTTCTCACGGTTCACCCACATCGGGCTTTGCGCTGACAGCGCAGAGCCTGCTTTGGATTCTCGGTCTCCCTCTCTCTCTGCCCTTCCCTCCCTTCTCAAAATAAATAAAGATTAAAAAAATTTTTTTAATAGAAGTTCAGAGTCGTACTACTTATTCCACTCATCTCTGCTTACACTTGATACAAACCTAGGAACAACTAAATGATGTATCTTCAATATGAATATTTCCACTGCACTGAAGGCTTTTTAGCAAACTTCCTGCGATTCAGATGTTTAATAGAAATCTCAAATTTACAGGTCCCAAGGTGAGCGCTTGATACCTACCCTTTTCAAACCAGCTCTTCTTATAGTCTCCTCTCTATCAGTTAATGTCATATCTTTAGTTCTAGTTGCTCAGGTCAAAACCTTTGGTGTCATCTATGCCCTGCTGTTTTCCTTATGACTCAAATATCAGTAGTCAGCAAAACTCACTAGCTCCAGTTTCAAAAATAACTCATAAATGAACACTTCTCTCCACATTCACTGGCAATACTCTGGCCCAAGCTGCAATCACCTTGGTCCTGAATTAGTGTAATGACCTCCTAACTGATATTCCTCTCACATCACATACAGATATCAATTCCGGGTAGACTGTAGATAAAAACACAAGAAGTCAAGACAATATATTTTTCTAGCAG
>NW_027529467.1:667027-668328 GCF_008692635.1 Crocuta crocuta | reverse complement strand
GTTGGAATATGGAAGCAATGGAGAAAACAAAAAGGTTGAGAAACTACATTAAAATTAAGAATTTAATTTCATTAAAAGACTCCATGAAGAGACTGAAAAGGAAACTCACAATATAAGAAGAGACATATGCAACATATATAACCCACAAAGGCTTGTATCCAGTATATACAAAGACTTCTAAACATATTAAAAAAAAATATAGACAAACTAATAGAAAAACAGTGAAGGGACATGACCAGGCACTTCAAAAAAGCTTATATCAAATTGGCCAATAACCATATGGCATGTACTCAACCTCATTAGTCATGAGAAAGATGTAAATAAAGGTAAACTGATGTACCACTTTATACACATCAGAATGGTCAAAATTAGTCTTACCATACCCATGTACTTGAGAATGTGAAGCAACTACAATTCACATACAGCCAGTGGGAGTGTAAATAAACACAACCAATTCTGAACTCTGTCATCATCCACTAAATTAAAATGATATTGCATTCCTATGATTGTACCCAATAAAAATGAGCACAAATATGGAATAATAGAATATACAATGTTACAAACAACATGTTGCATAATATACCAAATGGAGGCGGGGAAGGGAACAAAAGTTCATAAAGAGTAAGAAGGAATTTTTTTTGGACCTATGAAAATAAATGAAGAATGGTACATAAAACAACATGAATGGGTCAATAAGTCCTGAATATCATTTAAATATGAGTGAAACAAGCATCAGACAAAGTTTTAAATAGAAAAAAAACGAGTACAAAATATATAATTAAAGACAAAGACCATAAACTTTTAAAATGACCATTCATATATCAAGTATACCAGAAAAAAAATTACTAACAAGAAATAGGAAAAGAACGTTACAATAAAAAAAAAAAAACCCAAAAACCACGTAAATGAAACATCCAAACGACAATAACAACAAAAATGGTCTTGGATGTTGACAGCTGATATGAAAATTCAATAGAAAGATTGGAAGATAAATTCAAGTAAATCTAACTGAATGCAAAAGCACAAATGTTGGTAAAAATGGCTAAAAAATAAGAAAATTAAAAGACCCTCAAGTTCTAAAACTAAAACATAGATGTTTTAGGAAGAAAGAAAATAGAGAGACAGTATAATTTGAGACTTCCAAAAACTGAAAATCATGTTTCCATATTGAAAGGGACCCTGACTACCTAGGAAAATGTATGAAAATAGAACCACACCAATATATAGGATTAAAAAATTTTAAAGACACTGAGTACAATTAATGGCCATACAAACTCCCAAAGAGGACAAGGATCCATAAA
>NW_027529467.1:663979-666973 GCF_008692635.1 Crocuta crocuta | reverse complement strand
GATAATAATATCACTTTTTAATTTTATGCAACTTTCAATTATATACAGTATAATTTAGCGCCAAAGAAATTATGCTTTAGAAAACCATATCCATAAGTAACAAGAACTTAAAAAGAAAGAGAAGAGGCCAGTATCTTTTAGTGGAATGAAAAAAACCCATGATTGTAAAACCGGTTGAGCTAAATATTTTCACATAAATGTATTAGATTTCTCAATAATTTTATATACACACATAGTTTTCATATATTAATATATTTTTAAAACAAGAAAAATATAAAACTAGAAAGACATTTGTTAATAACTTGAAGCAGACACTGCCGCTGCCCTACCCAGTTCCCGTAGAAGATTTTCACCAGTTTTCTAGCCCCAGACCCTAACTTCTACATGTTGCTGGTCATCTTCCATCTGAGACCTTTAGATGATTCCCTTGGGTCCTGCTGTCTCCTCAACTATACAGACAGTAGAAGTGCCTGGGAGTGTATACCTCTTCCCAAGGAAGCTTATAGTGACCTAGCACGGGGAGTTCAAAAGCTCAGCATCTTGGCATGAGGACAAATTCTGAGATGTGACTTACGCTCCAGAGCTCTCTGCAGGATCAGATAAAGTCTGAGACTGTACCTGCAATCACAAGCTGGCTTACTTCTTCCCTTTTCTTATCCTGCTTCCCCTATTCCCTTGCTGATTTTTCTTACTGGGATCACTTCCTCAACAAATCACTTGCCACAGATTTATTTGGCTAATAGATCTGTTACTGGGAGAATTCAATATTCATCTGCTGTGCTAAAGGAGAGAAATTAACAAACAGGTACTGATTTGCCCACTAGTGCAAATAGGTAAGAATAGTGACTTGGTTACCCCTATGCACCAGCATCAAAACTGGGGCCAAACATGTAATAGGAACTCAACCATGTAAATACAAATGGTCACATCTCAAGGGCATGTGGTAATGGCCAAATGACAAAGTATTCTCCACTGCCCACTACTTACCCTCTGCTTTGCCTTGACCAAACTTTAGTCAGCCTTCTAACTTTCTCAAAGGCCCCTGAGCGCTGCTTGTTCTGAAGCTCAAGGAAGCACAAAAAAATGGAACGTGCCTCCTTTCTCGGCTTCTCCTGGGAATGAGCTTCCCACAGGAAGCTCCTTTTCCTATCCATCCCCAACAGTCATTTTCCTTTCCATGTCCAGCCTTCTCTCCAAAGAGTCTGCTTAACTCTTCTTGTCCCACCGTTACCTTTTTCTGTTTGATTTTGAGATGCTTGCAGATTTCGGAGATCGGCATTCTCCAACTATTTCAATAGTTCTTTTCTCTCCCTTGCAATAATCCTTTTGAATAAAAGGCTCTCCGTACTAAGCCCTAATTTGTTTTTCTTTCACATAAATTTCCCATGGGGTAAATTCAATATCAAACCTTCTCCAGAAAAGAAAATCAATGATGGAAAATATATTTATGTCAGCTCAAAAAAGATCAAGTGGATTATAACAATATTCTTTTAGAGAAACTTGTTTCCTTCCATGATTTATCTATTAAATGGAACTTACTTGCCAAGGTCACATTGTACTTCTGGCATTGTGGTTGGTTTTGGTAATTCAGTAGTTAATCTCAGTAAATACCAGAACTCCAGAGCCATATTTGGTTGAAAAACAATGCTGGTGGAGAAAGACACACAAAATCTTGTCAGGGGCTTTAGTCTGTGTAATAAAAAGTGGCAGACACAAATCCTAAATAGGTGGTTTCAGGTACAACATGTGACAACTGCTCCGTGACAAATTCTACTCTTGTCGTAGATATATTTAAAAATGTTTCATTTTTGGTGAGAAAATCCCTTCATTATTCAGAAAAACAGTGTCATCATTAATATGCATTTAATAAATGCCTGTTGAATGAATGAAAAATGTTTAAACATAATGAAATCAAATGTCTTGCGGGAGCTCTGACACGCGAAGTCCTACTTTCTGTGATTAAATCCTATTTAGTTTGTTGTATTGAACACACATATATTTTCACGCGAAGGCTATCAAGTGACACGCAACTCTGGAGAGCTTCCCTTCTAGTCCGCATGTGCTCGCTCACCTTTGGGGGACACAGAAACAGAATCTATGACCGTCTACAAGCACAACCAGGAAAAAAAAAAAACACAAATTAAAAAATCAATAAAAGCGGGCTGGCATCTCAGTTCTGTCATCTTTTACTTGAGTAGGCTTGAACAAGTCATTTAAAATAATTTCGAAGGCTTAATTTCAGAGGATCGACAATAAAATATAAAGCCACACTTGAACCATACCTTTCATCTCTACAGCCCGTAGTCGCTGGAGAATACTGCACCACATAGCTGGTAGATTCTAGCGGATACAGCCTAAGTGTCTCGAGTCCATTAAGAGCAGCATTTGATAACTGCACATTTAAGTCAATAATTCTATTTTTTGGATTAGAGAGAGGTATTTCAATGCAAATGCTCTCCTAGAATTACAGAACAAATATATAATCAGCTCTTAGTGTCAGCATTGAGTCACTGTTCTATAAAAGCAAATGTAAAGAAAACTTTCACACAACATAAGGTCATTTGTTTCATTTTTCTCCTTGATCTGTTATTGAATGTATCTCACTCACTTTTATTTTATTTAAAAATTTTTAAATGTTTTATTTATTTCTGAGAGAGAGAGAGACAGCATGAGCTGAGCAGGGGAGGGTCAGAAAGAGAGGGAGACACAGAATCTGAAGCAGGCTCCAGGCTCTGAGCTAGCTGTCAGCACAGAGCCCGACGCAGGGCTGGAACCCACGAACCGTGAGATCATGACCTGAGCCCAAGTTGGATGCTTAAACGACTGAGCCAGCCAGGCACCGCTCTCACTCACTTTTAATCTCTTATATGTTTTCCTTGACTAGTTTTGACAAATGGAAATTTTTTTTTTTTTCAACAACAAATACTTCAAGACATGCATTTAGCTAAATGGTCAGGAAAGTGTACAATTACTTTTAAAATATAGTTTTCTTCA
>NW_027529467.1:661417-663954 GCF_008692635.1 Crocuta crocuta | reverse complement strand
TAGCAAAAGAAAGAATCCTCTGCAGAGGTTGCTAAAACACAGATAACTGGTCCCCTGCCCCAAAGATTCTGATTCAGTAGCTCTGGCATGGGGTCCCGAAAACATTTCTTTTCCTTCTTTCGTTTTCCTTCCTTCCTTCCTTCCTTCCTTCCTTCCTTCCTTCCTTCCTTCCTTCCTTCCCTTCCTTCCTTCTTTCCTTCTTTTCCTTCCTTTCTTCCTTCCTTTCTCTCTTTCTTTCTTTCAGAGAGAGAGAGAGAGAGAGAGAGAGAGAGAGAATCATAAGCAGGCTCCATGCTGAGCTTGATCTCACAACTGTAAGATCATGACCTGAGCCAAAATTGAGAGTTGGATGCTTAACTAACTAGCTGAACCACCCAGGCGCTCCCCCACCTCTTTTTAGAGAGAGAGAGAGAGAGAGAGAGAAAGAGAGAACATATGTATTTCTTTAAAAAAATTTTTTAACGTTTATTTATTTTTGACAGAGAGAGAGAGAAAGAGCGTGCACAAGAGACACAGAATCTGAAGCAAGCTCCAGGCTCTGAGCTGTCAACAGAGAGCCCAACGTGGGGCTCAGACGCACAGACTGCGAGATCTTGACCTGAGCTGAAGTCGGACGCTCAACCAACTTAGCCACCCAGGTACCGAGGAAATATGTATTTCTAAAAAGTTCTGCTGATCCAGAGGACATACTTCAAGTACCTGTGACATTAGTATTGAGTACTAGGGAAAATCTGAACTAGGAAGACAAATTATGTTGATAATACAAACTATCTTTTTGTTTAGATTCCTCCCTCCATTCTGGTGTCTCCTATCCTGCCCTCTAATTACATCTACTCAGCCCTGGAAGGCATTCCTTAAGTTCCAAGACATTTTTTGATCCCCATGCTGACCTTTTATGGCTAATAACTTATATTTCATCCCATTACAGCCGTGATCTCCATGACAGTATAGGCCATTAATTGAAACAAAAGTGTTAAAGTTGATGAGTAGACAGGACATAACTCAATCTTAAACAAAGACCAGTTGACTACAATGTCCTAACTTAACGAAACAGAGAATGTTGGACATTTCATTCATAATTCAAAGCATGGAAATGGATGCACTTTAGGAATGGAGGTATTTTGAAACTTATCCAATTGAAGTAGTGACAAAAACAACCTTGAGGTTACGCTGGTAGGGACAGGTGGTGATGGGGAGAGAGTTATTCACAAAACATATCTTTAAGACAGACATTACAGCTTTATCCAAGGAATGAACATTTGCTTGATTGCCTATATATAAATAAATGAGTGGATAAATGTAACATTTTAGGGGAACAGAAATAGCATTTAGTATGGTGAACAACATCTGGTAAGGAAAGTTGAAAAACAAAAATACACATAAATTTACAATTGAATTGAGATGTTATTTATTGCAAATCAGATTTAATTATAAATGCAATGGAAACTGGCCATCCTCAACAGTTTCAGAAGATATTAGAATCATGGATTCCTAAAATATATGAACATTCAAATTGCTATATTAAAATAATCAATGTTTATAATTATAAAGAAGGAAAACTTAAGAATATAAAATGTGAAAAACCCAATAATGGCATTATGTCACAAAGTTTATAATTTCATGAGATTGTTAGAGAATTTAGCCTCCTAGGAAGTTTCAAAGGATCAAACAAATCAACAACTAAACTTTGCCCAGGTCTTTAGACAGGAAACTAAAATGAGACGTCTTTGGACTAGACATTCGTTGTGGTCTATTGCTCAGATATTTCTCAGAGAAGATCAGCGTCAGTCTACAATAATGCTGTAGCTTCTTCTTCACAGAAGTAAAAGTACTAGGATCTAAACCAGTGATTTTCAAAATTTTTTCACCACAACCATGAGGAATTCACTTTACATCATGACTTGGCCCACATACACATATCACTGAAAAAAAAAGATTCAAAAAACATTCCTTACTCTTCCCACACGTGACACTTTCTGATCTTTTCCCTTCTCTTTTATTCTAATCTAATGTTTTTCATTTTTAAAATATTTTTGAATTAAAATAATTTTTTTAATTTTTTTTTTTTTTTGAGGGAGAGAGAGACAGAATGTGAGCAGGGGAGGGTCAGACAGGGAGGGAGACAGAATCTGAAGCAGGCTCCAGGCTCTGCGCTGTCAGCATAGAATCTGATGCGGGGCTCAAACTCATGAANTCGATCTACTGTTATCTCTGTGAACTACAAGCCATGTAACAGAAGCAGGCCCTAATGTCACAAATGTGTTAGGACATTCTGCCGTTGGCCAAATCTTATGAGATGAAAATGAGGATGCAGTTCTGAAGCATCTGTGTAGCAGCTCCTCTTTGATACATCCATGGCTGAGAAGAAAAGCTGGGAAAAGCAAGATAAAAAGTACCAGCCAGATATTCAAGGCCAAATACTCCCCTTGCATGTTTCTGGCTTCTGAAATCTCGCTTGCCTCTTGCTTCCCCCAACTGCCCACAAAGCAACACTGATAAGTGCCTCCTCCCCTTTTCTTTTCTCTGTCAAACCCCTA
>NW_027529467.1:642952-661340 GCF_008692635.1 Crocuta crocuta | reverse complement strand
CCCTCCCCCCTTTTTCTTTCCTCTGCCCACCCCCTATCATCCCAGCCATAAAAAGAGGCCAACACCAAGGTTCCGGGCTCAGCCTTTGGAGGTGACTCTGCTGGGCCTGCACTGGTGCCAATCAACAGTCTTTCNAGCCACCGCAGTCGGTAGCCAGTGGAGAGGCCCCTCTTCGACGGCCCCTCTGACAGAAAAGAAGGTGCGCTGCAGGTGATTTCACCGGATCCCAACCCCTGCTGGGCCCGGCAACAGTCTGCTTCGGCTGTGCTTGGGTGGACTCCAGGGGAAATCAGAAAATTCTGCCAGGACGGGACATCGGATCTGGTAAGTGTCTCCGGGGAACCAGGACCGAGTTCAGGCCCGCCATAGAGGCAGAAGGGGAGCTCGATCACCTCCCAGGCAACACAGTCACTGCACAGCATAGGGAAGTCCTGGGTGGAAGTCTGCAATCTGTCTGAATGTGCGTGTGAGTGCCCGTGCTCCACGGTCTCGGCTACGGAGCCTGAGTGGGTCCTACCCTGCGAGTCCGTGACGACCTCATACAGCTCAAGGCAGAATCAGGTCCGCAGAGGCCTGATCCGAGTCAGGGGTTTATACTGACCTGCCAATGCTAAGAGGCGTCTAAATCCCCGTGAGGGGAGCGGCCAGGCGGACGAAGCGACCTCTTCCCTCATGTTTGTCCTGCGACGCCGTACATTGGGAGGGATCTACATAGAATACCAGGATGCGGGGAAATTCCTCGAAAGCAACTATTTTGGAATATGTAATTAAGAATTTTAAAAAGGGATTTTCAGGTGACTATGGGGTCAAATTTATCTCCAGGAAGTTACACATCCTCTGTGAATTAGAATGGCCCAAGTTTGGTGTAGGCTGGCCCCCTGAGGGTACCCTGGATGTCCCTACAATCTGAGCTGTTTATAAAGTAGTTAGTGGAGACTCTGGCCACCCAGATCAATTCCTATATATGGACCAGTGGCTGTAAATAGCCCAAGTCAAGCCTTCTTGGGTCTGGTTCTGCATTAATAGCCAGGGACAACGTAGGGTCTTAGTGGCACGGGCCAAGAAGAAGACTTCACAGCAGAAAAAACCGCCCCCATCCTCCAAGAAAATTCAGAAGTCCCTCCATTTCTGCCACCATATGCCCCTAGAACCTCGCCTACCTGATAATCCACCCCCATCAGTCTCGCCTCCACCAGCAGCCAGTCGGCCCCAACCAGGGACACTTGAACTGGTAGGAAGATGCCTTAGGTCCGCATGTCAAGGTCCAAGGCCTCCAACAGCAATGCAGATGCCATTGCAGAAGACTAGGGGGTCCCCAGAGAATAGGGCCCGATGGGACCCCACAAGAGGAGGGATCCATTTTCTACTGCCACCCATTCTCTACTACTGGCCTCCTCAACTGGAAACACCACACACCACCCTACTCTGAGAAACCACAGACTATGATAGATCTCCTAGAACACATAATCCAGACTCACCACCCTGCCTGGTTCGACTGTAAGCAGCTTCTTCTTACCCTTTTCAACACACAAGAGCACTGACAAATTGTCACCAAAGCCAGGAAATGGTTCCAGACACAGGCACCAGATGGAAATCTAGACATGAAGGCTTAGCTATGGGAGGCTATGCATGAAAAGGAGCCCTGGTGGATCCCAACAAAGAAGTGGAAAGGGCCAGGCTAGAAAGATACTGACTCATCTTCCCCCGGGGAATAAAAGCTGGGTCCAAAAAGCCCACCAACATGGCAAAGGTATCTAAGGTCCTACAAAAGCCAGAAGAGAATCTGGTTGATTTCTGTGAAAGATTATGTGAAGCCTTCAGAGTTCACACTCCACCCAGAAGCCCCTGAAAATCAGTGCATGGCCAATGCTGCCTTCGTGGGATAGACCCAAAGTGACATTAGATAGAAGCTCTAAAAATTGGAAGGATTTGCTGGAAAAAACGCCACTGAATTACTGGAAATCTCCAACAAGGTTTTTGTAAAGTGGAATCAAGCTGTCAGAAAGGAGGCAGACCAAAGAATGAAACAAAAGGCAGCTTTCCTGGCGGCGGCCTTGGGGCAGCCACCCCCTCGGGAAGGAGCCCCATGGAAACCATGAGGGATGCAAGAACAAAGAAGAAGGGTGCCACAGGGACGGGAACAATGTGCCTCCTGCAAAGAATTTGGACACTCTAAAAATGAATGCCCCAACTGCCAAAAAGGGAAACCACTCCACCTAGTCACTACCAACCAGGACCACGCAGGCTGACCTGACTGGAATGGTAGAAGTGGACTATGAGTAGGAAAGATAGGACTCTATCCAACTAGGCCTCCATGAGCCCATGGTCAAAATGAAGGTCGGGGGCCAAACAACAGACTTCATGGTCGATACTGGGGCCGAACACTCTGTGGTGACACACAGATGGCATCTCTGTCGGGTCGAGAAGTCACCATTGTAGGAGCCACAAAGACACAAATGCAAAGGCCATTTTTGCGGTCCCCAACAATGCCAGCTGGGGAGTCACCAAGTAGATCATGAATTCCTATATCTACCTAGTCTCACTGTTAGGTAGAGACTTCATAGCTAAGATGGGTACAAAAATAGCCTTCTCCTCAGAAAGACAGATGCAATATGCCTAAATGAAAAGGCCCAATCCATGATTTTGTCCCTGAAGATTCAATGGGAAGAGGAATGGAAATTACACACTTGCCCTCTCAGGGAGTGAACTGTGGCCCCCAAGCTGGAAGGTGAATTCCCTTCAGTTTGGGCAGAAGCAAACCCCTTGGTTTGGCAAAAAACCACCCCTCAATATTAACTGATCTAAAGGCTGGGGCTTAACCTGTCAAAATACACCAAAATATGGTCCCACAGGAGGCACACCTAGGGATCCAGACACACTTGTACAGGCTACTCAAATGGGGACTTCTAAAATGATGTCAGTCCCCATGGACTACTCCCCTGCTGCCTGTGAAAAAGCCTGGGACAAATGATTACCAACCACCCTGTGAGGACCTAAGAGCCATTAATGAAGCAGTCATCATGCTGCATTCAGCATTGCCTAACCCACACACTCTACTAGGGCTCATACCCTCAGAAGCAGGATGGTTCACGTGCCTAGATCTAGAGGACATTTTCTTCTGTCTCCAGCTAGTGCCTAATAGTCAACCCCTATTTGTTTTTGAATGGGAAAACACTACCAGAGGGGCAAAGGAACAATTCACTTGGACTAGACTGCCAAAGGATTAAAAAATTCACCAACCTTATTCAGTGGGGCACTGGCATCTAATTTAGCCAGGTTTCTGGGATAGAACCTAGGATGTGTCGATCTTCTGCTAGCCAGTCCCACACAGACCCATTGCTGGGAGGGAACCCAGGGCCCTACTCTGGCTACTAGAAGAGGAGGGATACTAGGTGTCAAAGAAAAAGACACAGATTGGCCAAAAGGAAGTTAAATATTTGGGCTTCAAAGTTACCCAAGGCAAATGGATACCGTGACCAGAAAGGAAACAGGCAGTCCATGCCATTCTGGTTCCCACTACCTGCCGGTATATCCGAGAGTTCCTGGGAGCAGCAGGATTCTGTCGAATATGGATTCCAGGGTTCTCGGAGTTGGCCAGACCTCTATACGAGGCACTAAAGGGGGAAGAGGGAGCACCCCTTTTCTGCGACTCTAATCAGGAAAAGGCATTCAAAACTATAAAAACAAAACTCACGAAGGCACCAGCCGTGGGAATCCCAATGTATCACGAGATTTCAACCTGTTCACACATGAGAAGAATGGGGTGGCTCTGGGGGGGTACTCACCCAGGAATTTAGACCTTGGCAAAGACCAGTGGCATACCTTTCAAAGCAGACTGACTCAGTTGCAGCAGGATGGCCACCTTGTTTGAGGGCCCTGGCAGCCACCAAGCTTTTAATCAAGGAAGGAGACAAACTCATGCTGGGGTAAAACCTAAATATTAAGGTTCCCCATTCTGTTATTACTTTGATGTATGCTAGAGGGCAACACTGGCTAATGCATGCTCGGATGATATAATACTAGGGACTGCTATGTGAGAACCCAAGAATAGATTGGAAGCTGTAAAAATGCTAAGCCTTGCCACTTTCTTGCCCGCAGTAGTGGTGCCCCCAGAGCACGATTGTCTAGAGGTCCTTGCTGGAAGTCTATTCTAGACGACCCAACCTATCAGACAGGCCGTTATAAAATTCTGACCTCAGCCTGTACACCAATGGCAGCAGCTTCATGAACAAAGGCAAAAGATACACTGGTTAGGCAGTAGTCTCTGATTCTAAGGTCACAGAAGCAAAAGCCCTTTTACAAGGATGGTCAGCCCAAAGAGCAGAACTATGGGCCCTTGTAAGAGCACTAGAACTCAGCAAAGACAAACGGGCCAACATATACACTGACTCGCGCTATGCCTTTGCCATTCTACATGTACGTGGGGCTGTACACTAGGAGAGAGGACTTTTAACCGCAGGAGGAAGAGAAATCAAAAATCGGGAAGAAATCCTAAAACTATTAAGGGCAGTCTGGGAACCAAAGGTAGTAGCAGTCATCCACTGCAAGAGACACCAAGGAGGAAAGGACTCCGTGTTGGAAGGTAACTGACGGGCAGACACTGCAGCTAAACAAGCAGCGGAAGAACAAACAACACCTTCAAAAATCATGCTGGCCCCAGAACGGACAACTTCCCCAAAGTACACAATCCAAGAAACAAAATGGGCACAAAAGGAAACAGGAGGCCAGACCAAAGAAGGATGGTGGGTACTTCCAGACCAAAGAGTCTATATACCGGAGCAGCTAGCCTACCAGCTGGTTCTCCAACAGCATGAGCTCACCCACCTAGGAAAAACCACCCTTGAAACCTTATTAAGCCATTACTTTGTAATTGCTCTCGACTCCCATCCCTCCATGCATCGGTCTCTCAACACTGCCTCCTCTTTGTGCAACATAATGCCAACAAGGCTCCACTGGGCCCGTGGGAATCCAATGCTGTGGTCAGGCGCCCTTCAAAGATTTAGAGGTTCACTTTACCAAAATAAGACCCAGTAAAGGATACAAATATCCTTTGGTATTCATCTGTATGTTTTCAGGCTGAGTTGAAGCCTATCTCACATGCACCAAAAAGGCAAGAGAAGTAACCAAGGCCTTGCTAAGGGATATCATTCCCAGACATGGAATGCCATTAACCATAGGCTCAGAAAACAGCCCGGCTTTTGTGGCCGAGGTGGTGCAACAAGTAGCCGAAACCCTAGGTATCCAATGGAACTTACACGAAGCCTACCAGCCCCAGAGTTCAGGGAAAGTGGAATGTACCAGCCCTTAAATGAGCCTTGGCGAAACTATGTTAGGAATTTAATTTGCTCTGGCCAGATATACTATCCTTGGCTCTTCTCTGAATATGCTGTATACCATGGGCAAAAATAGGATTCTCCTCACTTGAGATCCTATATGGAAGACCCCTTTCACTAGTCAAATTCAAGGGGGACCTGAAAGGGATAGGGAATTTAGAAATACAAAAACAACTACAAGGACTAGGGAAAACTGTATTTGAGATACAAAGATAGGTGACAGACAGGATACCTGTTTCCCCAGGAATAACTGTACTCCCCACAAACCTGGGGAGCAGGTTTGCATAAAAGATTGGATAAAGGAACGGCTTAAACCTACCTGGAAGGGACCCTGTTTAGTTGTGCTAACCACGCCCACAGCTCTCAAGGTTGCAGGACTTACCACCTGGATCTACCATTCTCGAGTAAAGGCAGCCCACCTGTCACCTGCCAACCACATGAATGAAAAGTAACTGCTAACCAGAATAATCCTCTACAGATCACCCTTAAGAAGACAGCAGACGACAAGCAGCCTACAGCCAACACCTGAGAACTCTCTGTAACCAGAAGCTTGAGGAAATCACCAAGCAACTTAAATGAACTGTAACAAATCATTCTCCCTCAGATTTTATTGTCATCCCCTACCTATCTTTCTTTCCACACCTGTTGCTATACTCTTTGCTGTAGGGCTGACCCAAGTTACTCCCGCAGACTGGCACCTCAGTCACAAACTCTTGTTAAGCCTTCCTCTAATTACTAGTGTCAGGATGCCTTATTCTCTTTAGATGTGTATGATCTGAGTTATGATTGATATCCTTCTCTGCATGTTGTTTTCCGCCTTTATAACTGCCTCCTACTCCAGGATGGGATCACCCTATCTCCTGTCCCCGCTATACATATTCCTGTTCCTAACCTGTTCAAGAGGAGTCTTCTCACTCCCACCATGCAACTGTGTGACATACCACTCGCCCTTGTCCCCCACGGCACAAAGAGCCACTCTATGCTCCCAACCGTTGAACCCCATCTACTGTCTTCATGAGGGACAAACTTATGTTACAGGCACACGGGGTTGCACTGCCTGCTACCCAACTCGGCCTCCTCCCCCCGTGTCCTTTCCAGCTCTTGCTCCAACTCTTCTCCCTGTGCCAATTCCTGCTCCTCCAGTCCACAGAGGTAAGACGACACTATCACCATGCCCCTGTACCACCGTGTACCCCCGTATGCCGAATAGGTGTTATGATACCAGGAGGGTCACTCCCTGTACCAGAAACGGGAAAACTTATTGGGTAGGAAAAATAAAGATAAAACACTATTGGGGGCTGCCTGATCCAACCTGCCCTGATGTTCTCCATGCCTGTTGGGTCACTTCTGACCTCTGAACATAAATCAGATAGACCACTTGTCTTAGATCCCCATCAAAACCAAACATTAAATGCAGTATATCGCCACCTCAATGATACCAATCCCAGCCTGGCCAGAGCCTGCTGGCTCTGCTTGTCTACAGGACGCCCCTGTTACACAGCTACTCCAGTAACACAGACAACTGTAAATATTACCCTGTTAACTAAAGACCCAGACCCCCACATGGTGAGACCTGTACTAACTGGAGTCGAACTGTCCCAAACAGCTTCCAGGTGCCTGACAAACAAAATGGGAATGGAGCCAGTTGGCAATCTGACCACTGGCGAATGCAACCAGACTCTTGACAGTCAGAAACTCAGTCATCTTCCTATAGCCCAAACTTGGTGTCGAACCCTCCCAGGGCTTCTCTTTGTATGTGGGTCGGATGCCTACCTGTGTCTACCGGCCAATTGGATGGGCATCTGCACCATGGTCTTCATCACTCCTCTGATAAACATTGTACCCAACAATCAGTCTCTTATACTACCCTTGGCAGCATATACTAGATCAAAAAGAGCCATTCAAGTCATACCTCTGCTGACTGCCTTAGGAATAATGGCAGAGGTGGGCACTAGAAGAGGAGGAATAGTCTCCTCAACCACTTATTATCAGGAATTGTCCAAGGACATAACAGATGACATAGAACGGGTTACCGAATCTCCGATGGTTTTACAATACCAAGTAGACTCCCTGGCAGCAGTAGTCTTACAAAACAGAAGGCTGGACCTGCGAACTGCCGAAAGGGGAGGATTATGTCTCTTCCTAAATGAAGAATGTTGCTTCTGTGTCAACCAATCAGGGATAGTCCAAGATATGGCCCAGCAGTTAGGGGAGCGAATCAATAAACAAAGACAGGAATTAGCAGATTCACGGAACTCTCGGAGCAACATACGGTGTTGGGCACCCTGGCTCCTTCCTTTAGCTGGTCCTCTCCTAATGCTTTTCATAGCCCTCCTGTTTGGTTCTTGTATTCTTAATGTGCTAACCAGGCTTGTTTCCTCTCGCCTAGAAGCTATAAAACTCCAGATGGTGCTCCAGTTGGGCCATTCTAGTTGTCTCCACTCTTCTTTGGATTACAGAGAACCCTAGCTGCCTCATCCCTCCCTTCGACATCCCTGTCCAGCAGGAAGAAGCCAGAATGGTCTTCGCCCCTTTTCCCATGGCAGCAAAGGGTTCCCTGGCTCCCACAAACTGATTTTCTCTAAGTCTGCTAAGGCACCTTGAGAATCAAGAGGGGGGAATGAGAAGAAACGCTGGTAAAAGCAAGATAAAAGGTGCCCGACAGATGTCCGAGGCCGGACACTCCCCTTGCATACTTTTGGCTCGCTTCTGTAACCTTGCTTGCCTCCTGCGTCCACCAATTGCCCATACAGCACCACCGATAAGGGCCCCCTCCCCTTTTTCTTTTTTCTCTCTTTTTTCTCCCTTACCCTCCCAGCCATAAAGGGAGGCCAATGCAAAGTTCAGGGCTCAGCCTTTGGAGGTGACTCCACTGGGCCAGCACCGGTGCACAATAAACAGAGTTTTTCTGATTGCCTGAGTGCATGTATGTGGCTTGTCTCTTCCTGGACGCCAACTATTTGCTATAACATGGCAAATATCACTACTTGATCAATTCTCTATTGCTTAGTAGGTCTGGATACCCCCTCAACATTGAGCAGTCTTCCAGAATGGAATCATTAATTGCTTTGAGCTACTGACACTAAGAAGGACTACAATCTCTAGAGAAAGGCTACAGTCGAATTCTCTGGGCTCTCCAAACCAGCAACAGATTCAATAGAACTAAATGTTTCATTATAGTAAAAAGCTTTAAGTTTCCAATTAAGAGTGCTTTTTTTCTAGGGCACCTGGTGGC
This sequence comes from Crocuta crocuta, assembly GCF_008692635.1. Classification (NCBI taxonomy): domain Eukaryota; kingdom Metazoa; phylum Chordata; class Mammalia; order Carnivora; family Hyaenidae; genus Crocuta; species Crocuta crocuta. The sequence continues at coordinate 652,772 of NW_027529467.1, read as the reverse complement.
TCAGTCGGTTAAGCATCCGACTTCAGCTCAGGTCATGATTTCACAGTTGGTAGATTTGAGTCCTGCAAGTGACAGGTGACATCACAAGGCCTGGCTGGGATTTTCTCTCTCCTCTCTCTTTGCCTTTCCTCTACTTGTGCTTTCTCTGTCTCTCTCAAAATAAATAAATAAATCTTTTTTTAAAATTTTAGGTATTTTTGAGAGAAAGAGAGAGAGAGTAGGGGAGGGACAGAGAGAGGGAGACAGAGGATCTGAAGTGGGCTCATGCTGAGAATGAAGAGCTCCATGTGGGGCTCAAACTCATGAACCGTGAGATCATGACCTGAGCTGAAGTTGGAAACAACCGACTGAGCCACCCAGGTGCTTCAAAAAATAAACCTTAAAAAAAAAGAGTGCTGTATTTCTAGCCTGGTAAAATATATGTTAAATTTAACTACAACATTATAAAAAATAATTTCTACTTTTCACTATAGTTTGAATTTTATTTTCTTTTAAGTTTAAATAGGCAACAATGACTAAATTAAATCTTTAAAATACAGTATTGTAGGAATAATCCCTTTTAAATATACACCTGCCAAAATACTGTCAAAGTTAATTTAGATAAGATTAATTTTCTAACTCTATTTCTTAAGGCCATAAAAATTAGATATTTTGTTAAATACTTCATCCATTCGATAAGTTAACGAGAAGAGATTTTTGTCAGTCATTGTTGGGAGACATTCTGAACCCACTAGTCAAGAAAACTCCTTGTGAGGTTAAGACAAGTTTGCAGGGCCTCTTGCTGTCAGATGACGACCGATACCCACTTCCACTCAATTATTTCTGCTTGAGCACCGGCCCCCAAGGTACCTTGCTGATTGGTATCAGGAGTGAACTGTCCCCTTATTCCGGCCCTGGTATGATGACTGCACCTTGTGAAGGAACTCATTGTGGGAACTTCTCTTATGATTATGGGAACAGACATCGTGTCTCCAGCAGGTCCTGTTTTCATCCATGCTTTCCCTTGAGCTATAAACAGCCTAATGACCCTGACTCATAAAAGACTGACCTTTACGTGTACAATTCTGTTTCTACCGTTGCATTAGTCCAAGAGGTTCATACACCTCAAATCAACTAACCAAAAGTGTTTCTCATGCCCTAGCTATTCAAGAAATCATAGACAAAAAACTAGACACAAAGTTAATGCACTCTAAGAGGCTATTCTATGTACTGGAAATGAGCTAAACTCTTTAAAGGTATGGCTGGCTCTCCGGTGCTATAAAGCATATAACTGGAAAATCAAGTCTTGCCTGGAGACAGAAACTAACTTAGAGAGAAGGAACAGATAAGGGCAGAGCATAAGTTACCACATATACCTTTGCTAACGGGTGATGTATTGCAGTCCCTTCCCTAAGGCCTACATTCCACAAACACCCTCCCTTACACTGGTAGCTGTGATGAGGATGGATAAGAGTACTTAAAACATAAACCCAAATACAAAGGCTGACACATTTAGGGCTCCCATGGTGTTTACCCATTCAGCATCAAATCAAAAAAGTTTGCACAAACAACTTATTAACCAGCTCAAATACATTCTTCCTCTTGTGAGCCAGAGAGAATGACTCCTAGCCTATCTTAATCTATGACTTAATCTTAGCGTTACTGACTTAAACAAATGTGTATGTTATCCTGTTTTTCACTAAGAACACCTTGTTATTATCTTAGTTGTAAGATTTACTCAACCTCACTACGACTGGAGTAGTTCTGCAAGAATACTTCTATAAAACCTGTTTCTGCACACTTTCCAAAGCATCTTATCATAGAGAATTATCCATTGTAAAAATTCCATTTTCTGATGTCATGTTATCGTTTGATCTATAAATAAACACAACAAAACCGACAGGGCAGAGATGCCTGCCTGGTGATCAGAAAGAATCTTGGCGCTCTCTCACTCTCTCTCTCTCCAACACTGCCCATCCTTCAGGGACACCTGGTCCGGCTGGAGCTGGACTCCAGCAATTCATCATTTGATGAGATGATTAAAATTTGTAAGTTTATTCTTGAAATATGTTCTTTGTGTTATCTATATAATCCAAAAATGCATAACTATCTTCAGCACAAAAAATGGAATAGTCTTATTATCTTATTATCTAAGTCACCCTATTCCATTTTACGACAAATAACTCTCACTGAACAGGAAGTATAAAGTCAGTTGAATTTCTGTGCATGCTCTCTTTATATAAGAAGTGTGAAATATTTGGCTGGTTCATGTCTTGCCAATGTCATATTCTTCCACTTTGATAAGTGGGGTGTTTTAAAGTTTATTTATTTATCTGGAGAGAGAGAGAGAGAGAGCGAGCGCACACACACAAGTGGGAGAGAAGCAGAGGGAAGGAGACAGAATCTCAAGCAGGCTCCTTGCCAGGAGGGCAGAGCCCGATGTGGGGCTCAAACTCATGAACCGAACTGTGGGATCATGACCTGAACCGAGATCAAGAGTCAGATGCTTAACCAACTGAGCCACTCAGGTGCCTTTTGATGAGTGGTTTTATAAGGCTTTTTAGAATTAAACATATATCAGTTTGGACTGATTTTTTTAAAATTCAAGTGAAATAGTGACTGCATGCAATGACTTCAAAACTGTCTTTTGTCTTCACGTGGCCTCTTTCAAGTGCACCAATAGATAGCATTCTTTTATAAGGTGTCCAGTATTTTTCTCTGGATTGTACTTAAGGAATGCTTTAGCTAACATATGACTGATTTAAGAAATTGCTTCCATTTCTCATAATCCTTTTCCAAAAGTAATAAATTATAAATATTTCATCATTTGGAATATAGGTAAAGGTTTTAAAGCATGAAGATAGTCATAAGATGCTGAAATTTAGAACACTGAAAAAATTCAAATACTCAGATAAAAGGAGGCTACAATTTTAAAATATGTACAGATATGCTGAATTTTGCAAATTACAAGCTTTTGCAGAGGAAGTGTGAATAACTCTATTCATTTTAAAACAAATACAAAATGTTTTCAGCATTTAAATATAATTGGTAGGTTTAATATTTTCTTAAAACAGCAAAAACATTATGAGAGATTTACAAACAGAAATTAGATCAGGTCATTCCCCTTCTTTCCACCCTCTACTGACTTCTAATTGCATGTGGAATAAAATCTCTTGCCCTCTGACGTCCTGCAAGACGTGGCCCTGCTGGCACTTCGGATTGAAAGGGAGCCCCTGTCATTTCTTTCCAACCTGCAGGCTCACAGACATCTTTTCTGCTCTGGGGATGCCGCCTGGGCTCCCTCCTCCTACCCCTTTCCCAGCAAGCTCGGTTTTGTTCTGAGGGCTTGTGTATTTGTTAATTGCTCTACCTAGGCACATTTGCCCAGTTCTCAGGCCTCCCTCAGTGAAACTCTGGACAATTTTTGTGGGTACGATTATCACTAAATTGAGCTTAGGCATTTATTGTCATGGTAACAGATAAACCGGATGGACTAAATGGTTTCTCTTCCACTACTGATCTCCAAACCTGGCAGGATCTCTGCTTTCCACCCTGTTGTTAACTCAGGAGAGTTCCTAATGCCAGAGCAGACTTGTCAGATGTTTAAAAAGGTACAAAATCAATCAATACATTCATTTCATATCCAATGAATGCCTTTCCCAATCTTTCCTGCTGGCACCCCCTCCCTACCACGGGGACATATAGTAATTTTTCAGACTGCCTGCAAGTTAGAAGGTAGACATGACCTGCTTTTTTCAACCTCTCTTCTCTAACTTCCTCTCCTGAAATCACTGTGCATGGCTCCTTCAGGTTACAGGATGCAGATGGGAGGTTAAGTAAAAGAACAAAGGCTATTTACTTAATTGATACTGATTGATCTTATCCAGTTGACTTTCTAGGTCCTTCTTTTTTCCTCTTTCTAGCGTTACCCCATGTAGACTTTTTCTCCTGGGTTCTTCTCACCCTAGCAGAATGTATCTTGAGCAGATCCTTTTAAAACAGCCCAAGCCCAGGCTCCTGGCTCCTGGCACTGAGTAGAATAGACTTTGATTTACAAGGTCCTGTCATGTGCCAGGGGAAGTTCAGCTGCTGTCACTCTAGCCATTTTCCCTCCATCCATGGTCTAGTCTTGTAGCAGGAACTCAACAAAATTGAGTGCGCATTAAGCTGTAAGTTTCTACTTTTTAAAGAAGCCCCTCTCTCTGTCTTGGTGTTGTAGCCAGTGCATATGGAGGCTCGACTTGGGTTACAGCCTAAATATTTTTCATCTTTCATGATGGCAGAAATATCTTCTCTCCAGCAAAATTGTGCTCCCCTTTACAAGATTAAGATAACATGGGGCAGTAGCTGCCCAACCAGAGGTTACATTTCCCAAACTCTCTTGCGCCCAGGCACAATCAGGTGGTTAGTTCTTGCCAACAGTATGTGAGACGGAATGAGGTATGTTGCCTCTGTGATGAGATGATTATGAAATGAGGGGAAATTCTTTTGTTTCTTTTTTCTTTCTCCATCTATATGCAGGAACTGCTGAGTTCCTAAAGGCTGATGGAACCGAAATTGCCGGGAGCCTTGATTTACAACATGGTGGACACCAGCCACCAACTGGGAACAAATGCACCAGAATGTCACAATTACTAAGAACTTTTAATGTGTTAGGCCACTGAAATTTCAGTTTGTTATGTTAGATAAAAACACCAGAGCTATTTTATTTTTTTGAAGTTTATGTTTTTAATTTTTGAGAGACAGAGAGAGAGTGCATAAGCAGGTGAAGGGCAGAGGGAAAGAGGGAGGCACAGAATCTGAAGCAGGCTTTGGGCTCTTGGCTGTCAGCACAGAGTCAGTTGTGGGGCTTGAACCCATGAACCATGAGATCATGACCTGAGTTGAAGTTGGACGCTTAACCAAGTGAGCCACCCATGTGCCCCTATAAATACCATAACTAAAACATTGAGTCCTTAATAAATAGCATAGCAGCACCTTTTATAACATGGAGACAGAATTATCTATGGTTTCAGGTTTGTGTCTGTACTTAAAAATGTAAGACAACAGGGGTGCCTGGGTGGCTCAGTTGGTTTGGCTCAGGTCATGATCTCACAAGTTGGTGAGATCAAGCTCTGCATGGGGCTCTGTGCTGACAGTGCAGAGCCTACTTGGGATTCTTTCTCTCCCTCTACCCCTCGCACACACGTGTGCATGTGCACACACGTGTGCATGCTCACTCTCTCAAAATAAACTCTAAAAGAAAATGGTAAGACAACAGAAAATCGTCCCATAACATATCCTATTTCAACGTTATTTTTGTTTTCTGTCTGATTCCACTAGAATGTTAGCTCCATATAAAAAAGGGCCTTGTTTGTACTATTCATCAATGTTCCTCAGTGTTTAGAATAGTCCGAGGGATACCAGAGACAGTACGTATTCTTTAAAGAATAAATGTGCATTTTATAAGAGACTTTAGTGTTTGTATATAAATCTAATAGTTAATATGTCTGGTATTCTGGATAATCAGAACTTTGAACTAAGTAATATGGCAAACTTTGATAAAATCCTACTCAGAATAAGCTTAAAAATCCTGAGTTAACCTAGGTTACCTCCTTTCATGGAAGTTACTGGTAAGGACAGCTGTGAGAAAGAAGTGGGATGGGGCGCCTGGGTGGCTCAGTCGGTTAGGCCTCTGACTTTAGCTCTTATGGTTCGTGGGTTTGAGCCCCGCGTCGGGCTCTGTGCTGACTGCCAGCTCAGAGCCTGGAGCCTGTTTCAGATTCTGTGTCTCCCTCTCTCTCTCTGACCCTCCCCCGCTCTCTCTCTCTCTCAGAAATAAATAAAAACATTAAAAAAAAAGGAAGTGGGTTAACTTTTTCATTTGGTTGGCAGTTCACACCTTCTCTGAACAAGAAAAATTTAATTCAATGAGTATTTGCACTGAAAACCTCATCACTTCCTACTCTAACTGGGTCAGAGCAAATCAAGATTATATGTTTTGCCCATAAAAGTCAATGACAATTCAATGTGCACTAGCAGGAAGTATTTTCCACCATATTGATGAGGAAGCATAAGGCAGGCTGAGGGTAAAGTACAGGCTAACAGCACTCCCCACCCTAGGTGGGATGTGTGTGATATTCCTCAGACACTCCTGGCTGCCCAAGAACAAAGGAAAGGAAACAAATGGCTGAGTGATAGAGATTAGAGTCATTCAGGACAGGAGTCTCCTTCAGTTTACAGATAAACTGCAATAAAAAAGCAATCTTACCATAGCCTCATCTCCAGAAACCTATAGACTCCATTTCCTAGAGCCCCAATAGCACCCTCATCAAAATGTAAGGGGGTTTAAGTGCTTGCCACAGTGATGTGGGAAACTAAGGCAAATGAAACATTAAATTCCCTTACTGCCTATAGCCCATTGACAAGTCCCTGTGATGGGCAGAGTGACCTCCCTCTAGGAGCTCAGCTGCCTCAATGATGACACTTCGCTGGGGGCAAAAGGGAATCTTGGCGTAACATTATCCCAACCTCCAGGATCCTATAAGTCTACCCTAACGTATAAAAATTCCTTTGGAAACTTCCTTTATCTCAACTCCCCCAAGATATATGCTGGCAATCATACTCCAAGCTTATGGCCCCTGATACACATCTGAAGGGTCTCGTGACTGAAGTTTTACTAAACAGTAATAAGTGGCATGCCGGGAGCCGCACCGTTCTCTCTGGATGGCAGTTGCAGCGGGGAGATGGCAATGTTTGCAACTCCTCCCATGGGAAGTGAAAACTGGTGTCTCCTTCTACTACTACTGGCTCATGTTGGAAATGAGCCTGCTGGTATTGGCCAGGCCTCACAATATTCCGTATCAGACCCATATTCCGAACACAGATACCCCATAAGGAAAAGCATATTTCTGCCTTTGCAAGAGAGATTTTAGACGAAAGCTCTATGGATGATTGTCAAAAGGCTCTTCCTATGGGCCTTGCAGATCCAAGACTTAAGGGGTTAAGAACACAAGAGTTACAATTGAGCCTGGCCCTGAGACAAAGAGCCTATTTCAGGGCAAAACATAAGTTACTACATATATCTTTACTAATTGGTGAAGCATAGCAGTCCCTTCCTCAAGGCCTGCATTCCACAAACACCCTCCCTTACACTGGCAGCTGGGATGAGGATAGATAAAAGTAGCTAAAACATAAACCCAGGTGCAAAGACTGACACATTTGTGGCCCCCATGGTGCTTGCACGTTCAGCATCAAGGAAAAGCCTTGCTCAAGCAAGTTAGGAACAAACCTAATATACATTCTTCCTCTTGTGATTAAAAATTGTCTAGAGGTCTACCCATGCAAAATTAGATAAGTTTGTTAGTACCTTAATCTGGGGGACTGACGTCAAGAATATGGGGAGGTTCTGCAAGAATACTCTTGCAAAGCCTGTTTCTGTACACCTTCCGCTGATCAAAGCATCTTATCACAAATAATTAGCCCCTGTAAAAATTCTGTCTTCTGATGTCATATTGTTGTTGAACCTTAAAATAAAGATACCAAAACCGACAGGACTGCCTGCCTGGTGATCAGAAAGGATCTCAGGGCTCTCTCACTCTCTTTCACCGACACCGTCCATCCTTCAGGGACCCCTGGACCTGTCGGAGCCGGCGCGGCCTCCGACAATGGCATTTTCATAACAACACCCAGGCCCTAAGGTCTGGAAACCTTGCTTCCAAAATTCCTTACAGACTTACACTGTCCCTGACCCCCAACTGAAGGTATCTAATCAGTCACTCTTCACAATCCCAGTGCAGCTCTTTCTGCCCACAGGTCCTATCCCTGTGCTTTAATAAAATCACCTTTTTGCACCAAAGACGTCTTTTAAGAATTCTGTCTTGGCCATCAGCTCTGAAAACCCTCACCATTCTAAAACCCCATCAATGTCATCTCCCAGAAGATAAGCATGAGTCCATTCTAAAGGGATTATTTCTGGGGTGCCTGGTTGGCTCAGTTGGTAGAGCATGTGATTCTTGATCTCAGGGTCACGAGTTCAAGCCCCATTTTGGGTGTGGAGGCTACTTAATTAAAAAAAATTAAAGGGATTATTTCTGAGGTCAAAAACACAATATTAACTTAAGTTAACCATGTTACTGAGGAAATTTTCCATTTTAATTTTATTCAATTGAAAAGCATCACCAAGCCAATAAATAAACTGTACCAAAGGGTATTTACAAATGTATCATGTAACTCAGAGGAACTGATAACTTATGCTCTGTCTCAGTATATTTCCTAAATTGAAAAATAGGTGCCAGGAGTTCAGAACTCAGAGAAAACAGGCAGATAGCTATAAACGAGAAACACCACGGTCATTCGTCTGCAACTGCCACCTGCATAACCCTATACTTAAGGAAGTAATGTTCATACTCCAGCATCCAATCTGAGACATACGGAATGCAGAGGTACAATTGAGGCAGGCTGCTAATGCCAGGGTTGGGGATGACGTGAAGGCGAGTATGTACTTGACAGGTAGTGAGGAGCTGTGAAAAAGTCAGAAACTCCTGTAGCATCTATAGGTTTGTTTCTGAGTATTCAGACATTTCCTATAACCTTGGGAGCGGGGGTGGGGTGTGGTAGTTACTAAAAGCAGTGACAAAGAGGGGTGCCTGGGTGGCTCTGTTGGTTGAGCATCTGACTCTTGATTTCAGCTCTGGTCATGATCCCAGGGTCATTGAGCCCCATGTCATGTTCCTCAATGAGTGTGAAGCCTGCTGAAGATTCTCTCTCTCTCTCTCTCTCTCTCTCTGACCCTTTCCTGCTTGTGCTCTCTCCAAAAAAAAAAAAAAAAAAAAAAAAAAAAAAAAGAATAAAAAAAGCAGTGATAAATAGAAATATATCTAAATGCAGGGAACGATCTCTAGGAAGTACCCTCCAGCTTAACTGTTTATGAAAGGATCTCTCTCCCTTTCCCTCTGCTCTCTCTACACACACATACATTATGTATATATGTACAGAGCAAAATGGAGTCTGTCATGTTAAGCAGGAGCCTGTGTCAAGCAATGACACAACCAGCCAAAAGTACCACAGCTATGAGAGGCTGAGGCCAGGATCAGCATCAGCTGACACACCAGAACTGATACCAACCAGCAGCAGAGGAGGTCTGCAGAGGCCCAAGACCAATTAAATCCCTTTTAAAAGGGGAGGATTTTTGCAACCAACTGTCAGACTCTTCAGACATGACCTCTCTATGTCTGACCACTTAAAAAAGGCAGCTGCTGTTGAAGGCTCTGCCTGATTGATCTCCGAACAGAACTGAGAGCCTTCACTGCTTGAACAGTTAAGTGCAGTAAGTGCCGAGAGCTGACCTGACAGATAGAGGCCTTATCTCAACTGCGCACCCACAGACTGACTTTGGGTTTGGTTCGTTAACTTCCTACACCCTTCTGTTATCTTGTTTGTGTGGCTCGTCTTATGTTCTGCTCTGTGTGCTGTGTAAGAAGCCAAGTTTAATCACATCGGGAAATGTCACTGAATTTGGAATCCTGAGCCTGCTTTATAATGATGATTAACTCTGCTTTATGACTGAATAAAGTAGACACTGTGGAAAGACACAACTGTGTGTGCACCTTCATAGAATGTTCATGACTATATGTGTGTGCGTATATATGCATATATGTGTACATGTACACATATACAGTCTATGTTTCATTGTCAAGATAAACTCAAAGCAGGATTTTAACAGTTTTATACCAACATTTCATGAAGAAGAAAAATTTCAGTATTATGTACAACACCCATGACATATGATCTTTCACCCAGAAAAAAAAAAGAATATAAAAATACAAAGAAAAGAACAAAAATATAACAAAATGAATAGACT
>NW_027529467.1:631504-642887 GCF_008692635.1 Crocuta crocuta | reverse complement strand
CAAAAAGAATAGACTGTGAAATATATATTTTATTATGGAGGCTAAAATTTTAAACTAAAAACTTTTTATTTTAAATGGTCGACACTTCACATATGTTTTCTATTAACGTTTTTATATTTGACACCAAGTGGATTAATAGTGTTTTTAACTATGCTCTTGCAGGGGAGAAAACTTCACCATCCCAAGATATGCTTCTTTGGCATACTGATTATTTTAAGCTCATTAAGAAAAAAAACAGACAAATGAGAAGCCAAGTAGAAGTTAGCCTTTTGTAAGACACATTTATGTTTATAAGGGAAATCTGCATTTGTAAGGGTATCTTCCTCACTGTACCTGGAAGAGAGGGATGACTCAATCTCTAGAAACTCTTAACAACAGCAACGGCAAAATTTAAATCTGCAAAAAGACATTATCCTTGTTTACTGTGCTTTTCCTGGTTACCTCCCAAGACTGATTACCCACCCCCAACATTGGGCTTTGTCTTTAGTTGAAGATGGTATTTAAGCTCAAAGTTTCAGCCATTTTGGGGAGTTACTCGGTTTCCGTGAGTCTCTCCCATGTATACCAGAAGGAGGTATACATGTTATTAAACTCCTGTCTGATTTTCTCCTGTTAATTTGTTTCATATCANTAATATTTAAGTAAACCAAAAAAAAAAAAAAAAAAAACCCTTTAAAAGTATAATACACATTTCCCCACCAACACTCTTCTCTCACTAACGTGTGTAGAGCCTTCTGGGTCACACCATTAACAATATAGTGAATTTAGTTAAAAGTTGAATATAAAATGAAAAAAGGAGTCATTCAATTGTCACTGACAACAGAGCAAATATTATGGAGGTTATGACTGATCTAAAGGGTATAGCATAGATTTTGTTCACACACTTAAGTTTTGTTTTCAGAACACATTTTTAACTCATTTTTGTATGTTGAAAATATCAATAGGAAGATAGTGGATAGTTCTTACCATTCTCTCACAGACAAACTATATGATATAGAAGACATTTTTAAGGGCAAACAAAACGGAATAGCAGATATCACATGTTAAAATTTCCAAGAGAATACTAAATAATTTAAACCAAGAAGAGAATGGACTACTTACAACCAATTATTATTTATTAGGAATATAATCTGATTTTTGGAACCGACTCTAAGAAGTACCCCAATTTATGTGCCTTGAGGATGTAAACATTTCTTACATGAAACCTATTTTAATGGAGATTCTAAACATTCATCTCTAAGGAAGATGTGAAAATTGGGTTGAACGTAACAAAAGCTGAGATACAGATGGAAATCAGAGATGGCTTAGTATCTTGAAAGGTCCATTGCCACATCTGAAGATTTAAGGTTTAAATAAAATATTTCTCAAATACTTGGCAAAACAGCAAATGCAGTAAAAAACATTAGGGAAGGACAACAATTTTGGCATACTTTTGATAGTATTCAGAAAACTTCTTCAAGAAGTGCACAAACATTTTTTTGATGGGATTATTGAAAAGAATCCATACCATCTCTACCAACTAGATCATCATATCTGAGAGTTAAAATGTGCATATATTTTTAACTTAAGCAATTACTTAGTAAAAGGTGGGAAAACTTAATAACTGGGCAACAACATCACTGTCACTCATAGCCCAAATGGACTGAGTTAGTAAAAAAGACCCCCCTTCCCCACCAATCTGAGCTGAAAGTGATTACTTAATACAGCACACCTGCCTGTAGTGACAAACAGCGCAATCTGGCAATTCATGGTGCTAAGTTCTGTTCCTGCATTATAATGTAAAATTACTAGATGGAATTAGGGCTCAGGAATTGCATTTTCCTCTATGTAGACCTTGAGACTAAATTATTAAATACCTTTATGAAATAACTATGTTAACTATTTACAATGAAAAATAAAAGCAATAGTAAAATTGATAGTCATCAGAGGTACATACACAAACGAGATAAGTTATAGGTATCACACTGTGGTACCAAAACGAGGAAAGGTTTAACTTAAAAACTGATAGGAAATCAACACAAAGTGAATTAGAATTACACGTGTTAAAACACACACACACACACACACACACACACACACACACACCAAAACCAAAAATAACCACAGACCCAAAGTGGCATCACTTCAGCCAAGTCCTCAAAGACTTGGGGGGTGCTTAAGTGCTTAATACATAATCTAACAGCATTATCAACTCCCCCACAAAAGTAGTCTTAAGTGGTCAGGAATTTTCTGATCAGTGCCAATGAGTCTGCCATATGCCTTCTCTGTCCCTCAAAGGAAGATGATCTAATCTACATAAGACCCCTTGCTCTTTTTCCTAAGTAAAGCTACCTTGTCTGGAACAGCCTTTTTCTTTTACTAATAACTTTCTTACTCCACCCTCCAGCTATAACAATCTTCCATTCTGTACAACTCCTCAGAGTTCCCTCTACTGCCTAAATGGGATGCTGCCTGCTGAATCATTTATTAATGCCAATTAGATATTCAAATTTCCTCGGTCGAATTTTTATTTAACACACAATAATAATGAAATACATTACATAGGGAGGAGCAAGTCCTTTATAGGCAATGGACAAGGGCCATTATTTATGAAAACAATGCATTCCTGAAAGTGTATATGCAAATATTAATTTTAAAAATGAAAATATATATGAAGTACATTAAAAGAAACAGATGGTGTCTTTTGTTGCTCAGTCTTCCTACTTATTCACATGAAGTATCCTGATGGTGTGTGTTTCTCAGCTGGTGTGACAACCTTTATAATTCAGAGTTGAGAGTTAAAAAAAATCTGTTTCTATCAATTTTGCTCCAAGGGTTGACAACTCTTCCCAAAAGGGGGCACATTATATACCATTTCATGAGAAGATGTGAACAGTTATTTGTAAGAATTTTAGAATCATGTCCTCTTTTTGTTAGTTTGGGTTGCAGATCTCTGTCATCTCTATACCTATTTTAAACATACAGTTAGTAAGGAAGCCAATGGCCATCTTTTTGAGGTGCCACCTCACGGTCCCAATTTCTCCTGGACCCATTTTAAGTGTTTTTTTTTTTTTCCTCCTGTGTCCAGATAAAGAGATTGCTGTTAATCCAGTAACGATTTTCCATAGTAAGTAGTTTCATACACTTATGCCAAATTAAAAATAACTTTTAAGAAAGATTTTATTCTGCAGTGATAATAGAGTCACAGAAATGGGGCACTTTCATTGGGTAAAATGCCCCTAATGTTAAGGAATCTGGTCTGGATCACCTGGCAGAAGAACCAAGTGGCACTTGGAGATCTTGGGAGGCAGGAGATTTATTTTACATGGGTGGGCTCAGAGGAGATCATTCTCCAGAGGTCTGAGTCCAGAGCATCAGCAGAGGAAACTTACAGCCTGTTACTTCCGCATTCCTCATTAATGCGCATGACAAGCAGCATGGGAAGAAGAACTGGAAGGAGTAGTCTTTGATCAGGGACGAGAATTTCCTTATTAGTCCTGTCAGTCATCTTACAACAGATTTTTCCCTATCGCTATCATCATCGTATTAAATCATATGCCACTTAGAAGAGAACACTTTTGCAAGCTACGTTGGAGTGCATCTCAATAGTCTGACCATCCGTTTTCTATGTCTCTGTGGAGATTTACCCAGAAATCAAGTGGGTAAGTAATTCATTTACAGACTTAAAGTATTTTAGTCTTTAAAAAATTTTTATTTGTTGGAGCAAAAGTTCAAGATTCTAAATAATCATTTTTATGAAAAATCTATCTGCATATTTAAAAATGAAAATAACCTTTATCATCAATTTAAATATTTGAGTACTAGCAATAAGAAAATCAAATCAAAATTAAAACATGACTAATAGCCATGAATATTGATTTCATGTTTTTTGTTGTTGTTGTTAATTTAGATTCCAGTTAGTTAACATATAGTATAGTATTAGTTTCAGTAGTAAAATTTAGTGATTTATCACTTACATCCAGTGCTCATTGCAAAAGTGCCCTCCTTAATGCCTATCACCCCTCATGTTTCATTTAAACCAATACTCAATATTTAACTTTATTAAGTGATAATGATAATAATTGCTGGGAGCCGCACTGGCCTCGCTGGATGACAGTCACAGCAAGGATATGGTAGCGTTTGCACAGCTCCTGCCATGAGAAACGAAAACTGGTATCTCCTTCTGCTACTACTGGCTCATGTTGGAAATGAGGCTGCTGGTACTGACCAGGCCTCACAATATTCCAGATCAGACCGATATTCCCCACACAGATTGCTCATAAGGAAAGGCATGTCCCTGCCTGTTCCAAAGAGATTTCAGATGAAAACATTGTGGATGATTGTTAAAAGGCTCTTCCTAAGGGCTTTGCAGATCCAAGACTTATCGTAATAAAAGGGGCTTGAGTCTGGCCCTGAGACAAAGAGCCTAATTTAGAGTTAAGGGCAAATATCCACCCATTTGTTTCTGCTTGGAGCATTTTCTGGCCTTGTATATACTGATTGCTCCCTGTGAAGGAACCTATTGAGGAACTTCTTCTTTTCTGATTATGAGAGCAAAGGTGTTCCCTGAAAGACCTGTTTTTCTTGATACTTCCACCTTAAACAAACAAGCTATTGACCCCTGCCCACAAGAAGTAACTTCACCCTTTTTATGCTAAAAACTTTGTCCAGTATGCTAAAGACGCCTTCCTTCCCCATAGGATAAGCATCTAAATCTCCTACCTCAATCATTATTGTAAACATTATGCATGAGTCTTCTATAAATCTATGTTCTGGGAAATTCTTACATATCAAAGAAGTTTGTTGTCAGAAATCATTGTCTAAGGCAAATGCCACTTCTGTGCCATCCCCCAAACACATAAAATAAAGCTGAGTCCCAGTCAGAGCAGAGATGCCTGCTTGGTGATCAGAAAGAATCTCGGGGCTCTCTCACTCTCTCTCGCTGACACCGTCCATCCTTCAGGGACCCCTGGACCTGCCTGAGGCGGCCTCCGACAAATAATAATGAATTTGGTAACACTTTTTTAAAAGTTTATTGATTTTCAGAGAGAAAGAGAAAGTGCAAGTGCGAGTAGGGGAGGGGCAGAGAGAAAGGGAGAGAGAGAATCCCATGCAGGTTTGGTACTGTCAGTGTAGAGCATGAAGTAGGGCTTGAACTCACAAACTCTGAGATCATGACCTGAGCCAAAACCAAGACTCGGATGCTTAACCTACCGGGCTATCCAAGCACCCCAGATTTAGTAACACTTTAATAATTCACATAAGACAATCCTATTCTTAGCCAATATTATTTAAAGCCCCGAATCTATGCCAGTTACTCCAAATATGTTTCAAAGTGAAAGGCCTGCTATAGAAACCAGGAAGAATCAGTACTGAAAGAGTGTTAGGAATAAGCCCATCAACCCAATCAAAGGAGGGACAGGGAAACTTGGAACACAGTAAGCGAGGCTTTAATCAACATTCTTGCAAGAATGGGTGTCTGATGGACAGGCACACTCAGGGCAGTCACAGCAGACAATTTATCTGCTAGTATGCAAGTCCTCCCCCGTTGGTTCCTCAGTAGCTAAGTACTACAGAGATTACAGCCTGACCTCGAGGATACCTATGCCCAGGTAAGGCAAAAAGTAGACTGACTGGAACAAATGTACATTTCCTGAGGCGATGCAAAGCCTTTGAGTTCCGCCTCCCTTTGTTCTTTGGCACATGCTCATTGCAAAGCCCGTGAAAATAAACCCTAGAAAAGGAGAGGAGAAGAACCAGAAAGTCAAGTGTCTAAGGGTTTGGGACTCTGTTGGGAGCCATTCTGAACTCACTAATTGAGAATACTTGTGAGGTTAAGGCAGGCTTGCAAGGTCTCCTGCCATTGGATGGTGAGAGATAGCTGCCCCTTTGTTCTTAGGTTTCTGCTTGAGCACTGTACCCCAGAGGGCTTTGTTGATTGAGATCAGGAATGACTTGTCCCCTGTTCTGGCCCTGGTATAATGATTGAACCTGGTCAGGGACTTGTGATATGGAGGGACACGGATGTTCAATGGCCTGGGAATTATGACTAGAGCTGAGCAATTGATTACTCTTAGAGGACAGATCCCACCCTTTAACAATTAATAAAGTAATATTCTCAAATAAAGTAGCACACTATTCCTGGGCATGGATGACCGTTGTGGGAACTATGGGCCCTGTGGCCAATGCTAAAGATACCTTCTTTTGAGGTTGTGAGAGCAGACATTGTGCCTCCGGCAGATCCTGTTTTCCTCATACTTCCCTTGAGCTATAAATCCACTAATGACCCTTACTCATAAAGGACGGACCTTTACATATACAATTCTGTTTGTTTCTCGGTAAAAGGTTTTTCTCAAGGCTATGCTGGAAACATTGTTTACTAAGGCAAATGTCACTTTTCTTGTTCCCTATACCTTCAAATGTAAATAAAGTTGAGAACCCAGACTGAGCAGAGATGCCTGCCTGGTGATCAGAAAGAATCTCGCGGCTCTCTCTCTCGCTGACACCATCCATCCTTCAGGGAGCCCTGGACAGGCTGGACCGGAACTCTGGCAGAACTCGATTGTTGGGGGGAGTTTGTACATATTTCCAATAGGTTGTAAGGCTACTATTAATTAAGACAGCACAGCTTTTATTTGGTATTTCTGAAAAGGAATCATCTTCCTTAGCTCTCACAAAAGTCAAGAGACTGTAGGGACCTCAAGATGGGCAGCTTTGGCATGAAGATTATTTTGAGTTAAAAAGCAATTGTAACCCAGCAGATTGAGGAAAATCTCTTTACCTTTCCCACAACTGTCTAAAAAGAATCTAGACAGAAGACTTGCTCTAGGAAGAGAGCTATCACCACAGACAACTACATTATACTATGAACTGGGTATGGGAGACAGGGAGGAACCAAGCAAGTCCTGTTTGGTCAAAGTTCTCTGTTGCTCCTGAGTGGCCCAGCAAACATTTGCTAACCAAATATGTACTCTTTTTCATCTTTCTGTAAATTACATTCCTTCCCTTTGAAGTCTCAGACCCCTACCCTCTTCTCCTTAACTCAGAATGACATATATACCTCATTTTGCCCATTTTTGGAATTTCGATGTATATGTGCATTTCCCACACGTACACTATTAAATTTGACTTTCTGTTTATCTGTCTCATGCCAATTTGATTCTTAGTCCAGCTCGAGCAAGAGCCTGAGGGAACAAGATATTCTTGATCCCTAGCAAGAGCATAATCCTGCTTTTATTATATATGTGAGAGCAAGCATGTAGGCTAAGGTTAAGTTTGCTCTTGTAACTCTTAAAACATGCATGTAGAATACTCATAATGGTGACTATTCTATAAGCCACTATAAGATACCATACAGTTAGAAGTTGTTTTCCATAAGCATTTAATGCCCACNGCAAATATTACTGGATTTAAAATAAAGCTGCTATAATTTGAATAATTTACCCTAATACATTCATTTAATATGGATATTTTTTAGGGATAGCAATTTAAGTGTACAATACAAGTTTCGTTTGCAGAAAGACAGAGCCTATGAACATTTATTGGGTTCTTACCAGAGCGGCACACTTCCTTTCAATAATGTCTACTGGTGGTCCCGGAGAGCTACGGATCTCAAGAGAGTACCAGACTTGGAAATTTCTAGCACCATCATCTGAAGAGAAAACAAACAAACAAAACAAAACAAAACAAAAAACAAACCCATTTCTTAATGTAGGCTTCAGAATACCATATTTAACCTAAAACTTCCCATGTATATGTGCATTCCCCATACATACACTATTAAATTTGATTTTCTATTCCATCAATAGATATCATTTTCAAGCTCTTTTTGATGAACTCATTTGTCAAGAGAGCCAAGGAGGTGGTTGAAAAGCTGAATGCATCACAGTTTGAGAGTGCTGAGAGAAATACCATTTTGCATGGCCTTGTCCTGTGCTGCCCCAGGAACTCATCATGTCCCCCTCCCCCCACTAAAATAAGAATGTTTTACTTCTAGGAATTCATATTTCTAAAGAAATAACCAATCATTTCCCCCTAATCGGCCAAGCATTCACATATTATACATAGAAATATCTAAGTACTGTATTACAATTCACAGAGGTCCACTTCCTGTACCTGAAGAATCTAGTGTAAGGACAGAGTCGGGAACTGCTTATTAGATTTTTCTTTTGCTGAAAGTGTGAAAAAGGATCCTAGCAAATTTAGCCTAAAGGAAGCTGGATTAGGAAATGGACTGAGTGGTGAGAAATAATGTTTACATCTGGGTTCCCCATATAAGTTTTAAAGCAGTTATTTCTGTCACGAGTGATGTTTAAAGTCACACTCCCAAATCCTGACACTGGAATCGTGATCCTCCAGAACAGTCCGGTGTAACACGGTTTGTGCTGTATTCAAACTCAGGTTTTCTACCTGTTTAGCCTCATTTGTTCAGCTTCTACTTTGGTATTCTTTATTCTCCAGGGTTGAGCTAGTTTATGGTTTAGTTGTCTTCCAATTTCAGTTAATCATATGCATATTCATATTCGTATTGTCATGTTTCAAAGACTGCTATGTTTGCTGACCTTACTCAGGTAAATCACTAGCCTCTTTGGGTCTCAGTTTCCTCATCGGAAATAAGGGGCTCAGACTAGTGGAATTCTCAGTCATTCTCTTCTGAAAGAGAGTGCTGTGTTTTGCATCAAATGACACTGTAGCAAATTGCATTTCAAGGTGGAGGGGAGTAGAATTTGCCACTTCAAACTATGTCTTTGGTATCAAGATTACTTTCAGCTGATTATTTGAAAGAAACTGCAGACACAGGAGAACTATGAAAACTGAGAAGTTACCCTTTTATAAGAGGCATTTACATTTATAAAGGAAATCTGCATTTTTAAGAGTGTCTCTCCCTTTCTGTACTAGGATGTTGGGGGGACTCAATCTTAGGAAGGCCTATCATTGGAGAAGACAGAGATCTTCATCTGCATAACAACCTTATTCATGTTTACTGAGCTTTGCAGGTAACTTCTCTTTCTTGGCTCCTGATCCCCCAACAACTTCTTGTGTTTGTAGCTGGGGATGGTATTTTAAGGTAAGGACTTGGCCATTTCAGGGAGTTCCTCATTTTTCCTGGGTCTCTCCCATGTACAGAGGAAGAATACAAGTCACTAAATGTTTGTTTTTCTCCTGCTAATCTTTTTTATTATTATTATTATCACCACAGGGAGGGTCTCAGCAAAGAATTTGGAAGGGTAGAGGGAAAATTATTCCCCACTACCAAGAGCACTGTATCTTATGGCACTGCTTCATACCATATTATATTGTATTGTATTCCATTCTAGCCTAATACTTTAGCTCTTAAGAAGTACTTATCCAATTAGTGGATCTTAGAACAATTCATACATTCAGAACAATCAGCTAATGAGAGGGAAACAGACAAAGTCCCTGTGAATTTTTATCCCAAATATTTGTGAGAAGTTCCCGAGGGCGAACTTACCTTTGCATTTTCAATTGCCTTCTGTGCTTATTTATTTTACAAACACCAGCTAATTACCTTAAAACCGTTAATGCATAGAGAATAAGTTACCAACTTTATATTGATGTCTGGTTACTGAGGAAACCTCTGCTCACGTTTGTATTGGCTGCTCCTTCAATTCTATGACAGTGCTTTAAAAGCCTTTATGGTGTTTAAATGTGACATCTCAAAAAACCAAAGTTCTTAAAATGAAAAACGTTTCCCCTTCTAGGTAGCTCATGTATATTTTACTGGTTTTTCCCGTGCTTTGATCCACATTGAACTTGCAGGGAAAATAATTCTGGAGAGAAAGGGCTTCGGTACTAAAAAGTCTGAATTCCCCATGACACTGGGTTGTCACAAAGAACAGTTAACAGTCTGTCCATCTACAGCATGGGGACTGTCTTAGTCAAAGTTCTCAAGAGACAGAGACAGAGAAACAGAGGCAGAGAGAGACTGATTTTAGAGAAATGGCTCACATAATTGACCTCGTAGGTTCAAAATCTGCAGGTTAGGGCAGTAAGCTGTAGGCCCAGGAAAAAAGTGCAGGCCACATCCAAAGGCAGTCTACTGGGAGAATTCCTCTTTTGCTCTGGGGAGGTCTGTCTTGATTCTATGAAGATCCTCAACTGATTACGTGAGACCCACTCACATTATGAAGGGCCATCTTCTTTATTCAAAGTTCACCTTTAGATAGAATTCTCATCTAAAATCACCTTCACAGAAACATCCAGAATAACGTTTCACCTATTATCTGGACACCATAATCCAACTAGGTTAACATATAAAATTAGCTATCACACAAATAATAATACTTAGTATTTGTGATTGTTGTGACTATCACATAAGGCAGTGTTGTACTGTAGCTGATTTAATTCCTACAGTGCTAAAAATGTACACTGAATATCAGTTTATTGGTTAGAGTAAGATTAGCAATGATTTACTGAGTAGAACAAAAATAATAATTGTTAAACATTGGTTAGCTACAGGCTTTGAACATATTAAAACTATTTTCCTAATTATAAAATCAACAATATTCACCAGAGTGATTTTAGAAATTTCTGAAAGACTTAAAGATGAAAATTATTCTTTCACGACTAAGAGTAAACTACTTATTTTTAAATCAAATCTCTAGGCTTAATATACCAATAAACACATAGATATGTAGATACACACATATATAAATACACTGGGGTATACAAATGACATAGAATTGATATATCCATATATATGTGTGTATGTAAACATATTTTTATCATTCAGAGAATACTCCCTATTACAACATCAGTTTTATTGCTAGTTATTAACAAAATGCCAGTCAAAACCACAACGAGATTATCACCTCACACCCATTAGGATGCTACTGTCAAAATAACAGAAAAGAGCAAGTGTTGGTGAGGATATGGAGAAAAGAGCACCCCTGTGCTCTGCTGCTGGCAGTATAAATTGGTGCAGTCACTGAAATTGCCACAGCATGAAGTCTGCTGAAATGCATATAGCCATGGTTAAAGATTAATGGGAAAAATACCAGGAAGGAACTTAGAATATGCTTTGCTTAAGATAATAAAAATGTAGGGGTACCTGGGTGGCTCAGTTGCTAAGCATCTGACTTTTGGCTCTGGTCATGATCTCACGGTTCAAGAGTTCAAGTCCTACATCGGGTGAGCACCAGCCCTGCTTTGGGTGAGCCCCACTTCTCTCTCTCTCCCTCTAACTCTCCCTCTCTCTGCCCTTCCTGGGATTTTCTNGATGGGGGTAGCAATTATTTAAATAAATAAACTTAAAAAAAAAAGATAATGAAAATGTAGCCCAAGGGAACAAGAAATGAAATAGCCTGCACAGTCATCAGTCATATATTAACTCTCCTTTTGGTAACAAAGAGAGCATCATTCACACACACTGCTAAGATGTTTT
>NW_027529467.1:622383-631441 GCF_008692635.1 Crocuta crocuta | reverse complement strand
CACACTGCCAAAATGTTTTGCAGACCTGGGAGAGTGAAGGAAATGACCACCCAACCAGGATCTTGATGAAACAGGTGACCTGGCACCAGTTAATCAATCTTGAAGTTTACCCAATCCCTGACCAATGAGAAGAACCCGTGCTTCCAAACCCCTTACCCTTGATTTTTGCCCTTATAACCTTTACTTTCAAGCCATCAGGATTTTGAACATTAGTTCCCTGTTTGCCAGGGTAGTGCTACACCAATAAACAGCCTATCTTTCTTTTNATTGTTGAGAGTGCTGCTATGAACATTGGGGTCCATGTGCCCCTATGTATCAGCACTCCTGTATCCCTAGGGTAAATTTCTAGCAGTGCTATTGCTGGGTCATAGGAAAATTATACTCTTAAGAAAAAAAAAAGGTTTAAACATATTGCAAATGTTCTCAAATTCCCATTACAATGGGTAAGATTGTGTCTTTCAACCTGACCCTTATCAAAAGTGGGTGTTGCCAAATTTTTCCTATTTCCCTATTTGGAAGGTTAAAAAAAATCTACCTTAGTTGTTTTCATTTCTTTTTTGTCCCAGTATTATTCAGGTATAACTATTAAAAGTTATATATATTTAAGGTATAACTTGATTTGCTTTACTATGCATTATGAAATAATCACTACAATCAAGCTAATTAACATATCCATCATCTCACGTAATTACTGATTTTTGGTGGGGGTGGTGAAGACACTTAAGATCTACCTTCTAAGCAAATCTCAACTACACCCTACTGTACTGCTAACTATAATCATGCTGTTGTACATTAATTCATTCTCCAGAACTTATTCATTTTACATAAGTGAAACTTTCCTAATTGAAAAGAGACACACTGCTGAGCAATCAGTAGGAAAACATCCCATGTTATTATGGGAAATGGAAAGGTGGATCCTGTCTGATAGAGGAAGGCCTCTCTGAAAAACCGGGGATACCTGTAATATTATTAGATGCATTTTTCCTAGCTCTTAATCTATCTTGCAGCTGGTCACCATGCAGTTTTTTATTAGATATCACTCCATTTTAGTCCATTAACATGATACCATAGTATGTGGATTTTCTTTCAAACACTTTTACTTGGCTTTCCTTCATGGTTCTTCTGCCTTAGATTTTGATGAAGGTTTCACTCCTAGCATAATCCATCTACAACAGTGATCTACGCTTTGACCTTCCTGCATGATTTCAACTAAAGAAATCTGAAACCTTTATACCTATTTTTTGTTCTACCTTGTTCCCGCTCCAAATATTCAAATGATGACTGGATATTGCCACATAAATGTCTTGCTGTCATGTCAAAATCAGGAAGCACAAAACTGTGCCAAGCATTATAATCTCCCAGACTTTTTATTTCTCCTTGTTGATGGTTCAACTGAATCACTCCCTAATACTGTTTCCATCTCCACTTTGTGTGGCCAACTGGGCTGCAGGGGCCTTTAACTGACACTAGCCCTTCTGGAGAGTGCATGTAATACATAGCAGCCCACATGGTCACAAGTACATGTAAATGCCTGATGTGACTCCCTAACCATACTTGTGACAAGCATGCTCCTCTGCCTCCCAGAGCCTTCCCCTTGTGCACGTCGAGACCCCCATGAGGCTTGCCAAAACCTACTCTTTCTGGTTTGAATTGACCAATTTTGCCTCACACCAGGAACCCCAAAGCACTCTGAGAACCTTAATTAAGACATGTGTCCTGGGTCCTTTTCTCTTTGTCTGTCCTCTGCTTTGACCTCCCCATGTGGTGCCTTAGGAGTGAAGTACACACCCTTCAGGACGTATGAATAATAAACTCTATTTCATGTTCCCTTGTGGCCTTTTGTTGAATCTTCGACATGGCATACGACACCTCAAGGGTGTACATAACAATGTTACTTTAACAAAGCACCAATACTTCTAAAGTATTATCTTCATGTATTTGTATTTACCAAGATATGAACAAACCTTGTTAGTTTTTGGAATTGATCCTCTCTATCTCCAATCTTAAGGGAATAATCTGATGCTAGCCTCTGAAATGTTTTCCATCTTTAATAGTAGATCTCTTTCCCCATCACCACATAAAATAGCATTGGTCTCTTTAATTCAAAGCCAGTTTGCTGTCCACTGGCCTAACTGGCCTCAACTGCTTTTCCCATTCCAAACCATTTGTGAATAGTGCCTAAATATCACTCTTAATCCATCTTTTCTGTGATGGTTACTTTTATGCTTCAGCCTGTCTGGACTACGATGTCCTGTTATTTCATTAAACACGAGAATTAGACCTGGCTTTGAAGGTTGGTGGTTTTTGCTGTTGTTGTTGTTTTACCCTGTTTTAATGTAATGAATACTTAAATCAGTGGAGTTTGAATAAATGAGATTACTCTGTATAATGGGGGTGCAACCTCCAATCATTTGGAGGCCCTAAGAGCAAATGCTGAGGTTGCCTGAAGAAGCAGCAATTCTTAGTCTAGCCTGAAACAGAAAACCTGCGTGACCTTGCAGCCTGCCTGGCGCACCTGGGGAATTTGGACCCAAGATTGCAGGAGCAACTCTTAACCTCCTTCTCTGCCCTGCTTGCTTGACCTACAGAGTTTCGACTTGCCAATCCCCACAATCATGTCAGCCATTCCTTAAAATCTCAGTCTCTCTCTGTCTCTGTGTCTCTCCACATGTACACATACATATATGTATGTGTGTATGTATGTGCCCATTTACACTACATTACATTACATGATATTATGGTGGGGTCTGTTTTACTGAAGAATCCGACTAAGCACAAAGCCATTCAATAAAGAGGGCTTCCTTGATGTACCTCATTGTCTCCGCAGCTCTGCTCTTGTTGACTCATTCTCTAACGCCCTCTTAAGTCCCTGCTACTCACCCTTAAGAGAATTCAGTCACCCATTCTCCAGGGAATCTGCCCTGTCCCTTTCCCACTATCTCAATTTCCTTTGAATTTCTACTAAAAAGAGAGGATGTTTAACAACAGTCAAATAAAGCTTCAGAACACTGGAAGGAAAAGGAATGGCAGCGATTTTCTTCCACACATGAGGACGGTTGCTATCACCTGCTGGGTTGAAGAAAAGCATGCTACATTCTTAAAGTACTCGAACATTTTGTCAGATATATACTGTAACTTTTTGGTTTAATAAGAAATATATATATAAAGTGGTTCACTTAAGAAAGAGTAGGCAGCCTACAAGCGAAGCATTATAATCTTGTCAATGTTAACAGCTGTACAAATCTAGAAAGTAGATCATGTAAAGTGAATCCTGAACTAACACAACAAAATTCTTACAGGTATACGCAACACACCTGTGTATATATATAGTGAAAGGAAAGTATTTATTCATTTAAAAGTGAATGATTGAAAAGTGATCATGCACATCTCCTTAATCATAAGTTTACCTGAGTCTTCCTCATCAAGATGGGAGGAGAGTTCTGACGATGATTTGTGAACGGAGAGTACTGGATCGTATTCGTGATCTGAGACTACGTGAGATGTGCCCCCTGGTCTTCTTTTAGCAGACAATGAGACTGCACCTACAACACACACGTACAAGATGCCATATTAACTAGGGATTCGTTTTCCAAAATGAAAGGGCAACTTTAGGTATTAAGGATGCTTTAGCTTGAAACCAATGAATATAAAGCCAAACACAACTTGTGGGTGTTACTATCTGATTCAAACCTGAGGTGGTACAGAACAGTTTGATGGAAAGTTTACTAAGATTTATATTAAGTCTAAGAGACAGCCAGTTTTTGTTTTTTTTTTTTAATGTTTTTATTTATTTCTAGGAGAGAGAGAGACAGCATGAGCAGGGGAGGGTCAGAGAGAGAGGGAGACACAGACTCTGAAACAGGCTCCAGGCTCCGAGCCGGCAGTCGGCACAGAGCCCGACGCGGGGCTCGAACTCACGAACCGCGAGATCATGACCTAAGCGAAAGTCGGAAGCCCAACCGACTAAGCCACCCAGGCGCCCCAGCCAGTTTTTAATTACAATTAGTAGTACGATACCTGGGTTGACAACTGGGGCTGTCTGTTACCAACTGTGGGCCTCGGTTTGCCCAAATGTGAGTTGGAGGGGATACTGGTGGTGGCTCGTGGCCCTGGAGATTACAAAATGTCCCCGGTATCACACTGGCTACCTCTGGGGCTCTGGGAGTGCTCCCACAGTTTACGCATCTCCGAGTGGGCTGGGTTTGCATCAGACCGTGGCTCAGAGGGGCTACAGCCAGGTCACACACTGCTTCGGGGTCTCAGTCGGAGTGAGGTTGGCAGCCCTAACCCCAGAACACGGATGGGCGTGTCTCCCTCTGGGTCCCTGGGCAGGCAGGACTGCTTCCTGACTGCAGCTATGAGGGGATCAAACTGGATTATAGGGCCGCTCCCAGATGTGCAGACAGACTGTGGACTATGAGCCTTATTCCGGGGCACGGACCAGCATATCTCCCAAGAGGAGTGTTGCTGGTCCGAGGCTGGGAGTGACTGGCCTAGTTACAAGGCCATTTCAAGATCTGTAGTGGGACCAACGTTGAAGGGCCTGCCTCAGTGACACAGACAGGTGGGCCTTCTGCCAGGTCCCTAGGGGGACAGAAACCATGGCTGAGAGGGCCTGTGAGACAGATGTGAAGTGACATCTCATGGTAGTTTAGGTTTGTATTTCCCTGATGATCAATGACGTGGAACATCTTTTCATGCGTCTGTTTGCAATCTATATGTCTTCTTTGTAGAAATGTCTGTTCACATCTTCTGCCCCTTCTTAAACTGGATTATTTACTTTCTGGGTATTGGCTTGTAGAAGTTCTTTATACATCTCGGATACTAAGCCTTTATCGGATATGTCATTATGGGTTTTGGTACAACTATAAATGGGACTGTTTTCTTAATTTCTCTTTCTGCTTCTTCATTTTTGTATAGGAATGCAATAGATTCTGTACATTGATATGAATCCTGAAAAATTAACATTTACTGAATTCACTTATCAGTTCTATTAGATTTTTGGTAGAGCCTTTAGGATTTTCTACATAGAGTAACATGTCATCTGCAAATTGTGAGAGTTTTACTTCTTCTTTACCAATTTGGATGCCATTTCTTTTTTTTTCCAAGTTATTTTTTAATGCTTATTTATTTTTGAGAGACAGAGAGAGAGGGACAGAGTATGAGCAGTAAAGGGGTAGAGGGAGAGGGAGGCACAGAATCTAAAGCAGGGACTAGGTTCTAAGCTGTTACAGTGAGCTCGACATAGTACTCAAATTCATGAACTGTGAGATTATGACCTGAACCGAAGTCAGATGTTTAATCCACTGAGCCAGGCAACCCTGGATGTCATTTATTTATGTTGTCTGACTGTTGTAGCTAGGACTTCCAATATTATGTTGAAGAAAAGTGGTGAGAGTGCACATCCCCATCTTATTTCCAACATTAGGGAAAGCTCTCAGTTTTTCACCATTGAGTATGATGTATTATTTACATTTTAAAGAAGTGAAACTGGTACCAGGAAGCTCAGTGTCTTGCCCAGGGTCAGTGAGTTCATTATAATACAAGTGGAATTGGAGGACATGCATTCTGGTTCAAAGTCCACACTTGTCTTTACCTAATTAATAGATTGTATTTTTTGAACACTTTTACCTTTACAGAAAATGAATTGGAAGTACAGAGTTCCCATTTATCTCCTCTTGTTTTAGCTACTACAAGCATTCTGCATTAGTGTGTTATATTAGTTACAGTTGATGAGCCAATAATGATATACCATTATTAACTGAACTCCAAAGGGCATATTCTGGCCAGTGTTTCCTGTTGTATACTCTACAGCTCTGGCAAATATGTAATTTCATAATTTCCTGCCCTAAATATCCTGTGTACTGATTGCAACTGATTGCATTCATCCCTTTCACCCAACGTATAAAGAACTGTCAATCACTGTTTCCTACCTCTTCTAGAATGTCATATAGTTGGAATCATATAATATGTAGCCTTTTAAGATTTACCTCTTTCACTTGTCAATATACATTTAAGTTACCTTCATGTTCTTTGTGCCTTGATAGTTTTTTTTTTTTGTTTTTATCACTGAATAATATCCCAATGTATGGATGTATCAATGTTTAACCATTTACCTATTATAGGACATCATATGTGCCTCCACATTTTGGAAACTATGAATAAAGGTGATAGTTACATATGAGCGGATTCTTAGATGGGCATAAATTTTCAATTCACTGCAGTAATTATGAAGATATAAGATTGCTATATTATATTATGAGTATGTTCTCTTTATTGTTGTTGTTTTTTCGGAATTTGGGTGTTTACTGACTTATTTTTTTATTTTAATAGAGAGAGGGAGAGTGAACATGACTGCAGGAGAGGGGCAGAGGCAGAGACAAGAAGGAGGAGAGGGGGGGAGAGAGAGAGAGAGCGAGCAAGAGCCCCAAGCGGGCTCCCCACTCAGCATGGAGTCTATCCAGGGCTCGATCCCACAACCCTGGGATCATGATCTGAGCTGAAATGAAGAGTGAGATGCTCACCCAACCCAGCCACACAGGTGGCCCCTTGCCCCACTTTCCTTAATGGACAAAACAACTAGACAGAAGACCAATAAAGAAACATAGACTATGACTACCACTATAGAACCACTAGACCTAATTGGGTCATATGGAACATTCCACGCAACAACAATAGACTATCCATTCTTCTTAAATTAATATGGGTCCCTGTCCAGAATGCATCACATGTGAGGCCACAAGGCGTATCTTCATAGATAGGAAAAGATTTAAAAAATACAAAGTATGTTTTCTTATCAAAGTGGCATGAAACTGGAAATCAATAACGTAAGAAAAAATGGAAATTCACAAATTTGGAAAATAAACAGTATAGCCATCAGCAATATTTCAAAGAAGAGCTCACACAAAAAACAGAAATTTGAAAGTATCAAGATGATTAAAAATGAGAACACAGCATATGGAACTGGTGTGATGCAGTGAAAGCAGCACTGAGAAGGCAATTCATAGCAGTAAAGCATACATTAAAAAGAATAATCTAAAATCAACAACCTAACTGCACAGTAAAGAAACTAGTAAAAGAAAAGCAAAATACCCCCGAACTAGCAAAAGGAAGGAAATAATAAAGGTCAGAGTGCAGGTAAGGGAAACAGAGAATAGAAAAACAAACAAACAAAAAAAACCAGTTTGGCTCTTGAAAANTGGCTGTTCTTTAAAGTGGTTAAAAAAAAAAAGGAATGAAGACTCCAATTAATAAACTCAGAAATAAAGTAGGGACATCATTGTTTTCACCAACACAAAAAGCATTGTAAGAAAATACAGTGAATCAACACATGCCCCCCAACTTGGGTAACAGGTGAAATGGACAATTTTAAAGAAACATATAATCTACAAAAACCACTCATGAATAACACACAGTCTGAATAGACAGAAAATATTAAGGAGATTGAATCTGTAATCAAAACGTTTCCCACAGGGGCACCTGGGTGGCTCAGTCGGTTAAGCATCTGACTTCGACTCAGGTCATGATCTCACGGTTCGTGGGTTCGAGCCCTGCATCGGGCTCTGTGCTGACAGCTGGCTCAGAGCCTGGGGCCTGTTTCAGATTCTCTGTCTCCCTCTCTCTCTGAACCTATCCTGCTCATGCTCTCTCTCTCTCACTCTCTCTCTCAGAAAATAAATATTAAAAAACAAACAAACAAAAAAAGTTTCCCACAAAGAAAAGCGCAGGATCAGATGGCTTCACTGTTGAATTCTACCAAATATATAAAGAAGAATTAGTAGCTTTTTATTCTCAAACACTTAAAAATAGAAGTGGAGGGAAAACAGACTCATTCTAGGAGGCCAGCAGTGCCCTGACACAAAAGCAAACAAAGGGCAAGAAAAGAAAATTAAAATGCAATATCCCTGATGAACACAGACACAAAACTTCTCAACAAAATACCAGCAAATCAAATTCAGCAGCATATCAAAAAGATTCTATAGCATATTTAAAAGGAATTTATTTCAAGAATGAATGAAAGAATAAATGAAAAGTGGCTCATCATACAAAACTGAATCTGTGTATTATATCGCATTAACAAAATGAAAAAACAAGCAAACACATGCTCATATTTATTGATAGATAAAAAATATTTGACAAAATTCAACATTGTACCATCCATGACAAAAATAAATTAGGAATAGAACTTTCTCAAAACGATAATAGCCACATAAGAAAACAAACAGCTAATATTATACTCAGTGGTAAAAGACTAAAATTTTTTCCTTTAAGATTAGAAAGAAGATAGGGGCGCCTGGGTGGCTTAGTCGGTTAAGCGTCTGACTTTCCCTTAGGTCATGATCTCGCGGTTCGTGGGTTCGAGCCCCGCATCGGGCTCTGTGCTGACTGCCAGTTCAGAGCCTGGAGCTTGTTTCAGTCTGTGACTCCCTCTCTCTCTGACCCTCCCCTGCTCACGCTGTCTCTCTCTCTCTCTCCTAAAAAAGTAAATAAAACATTAAAAAAAAAAAAAAGATTAGAAACAAGATAAGGATGTCTCTGGTTTAGCCGCTTCTACTCAACATTAATACTGGAATTTCTAGAAAGAACAATTACGCAAGAAAAAGTAGAAAAGGTATCCAAATTAGAAAAGAAGAAGTAAAATGATCTCTGTTTGCAGATGATATAATTTCATATGGAGAAAACCTTAATGATTGTGCACACAAAAAGGTCAGTCCTAATAATAAATGCATTCAGGAAATGTGCAGGATACAAATCAACAAAGGAAAGCAGTTACAATTCTATACACTTGTAATCCAGTTTTGGAAATGGACACTAAGTAAATCAATTCAGTTAGATAAAACCATTATTTGAATAAACCTACATAACATTAAACGATATGTTTATAGTGAATAATACGGAAACCTAATCAATATTTCACATACAACAAATAGTCTCAAGATTTAAAAGCACACATTCTCCATTTTTTCTCATTTCAACCTACTTAAATACTCAGCACAGTTTTTGTTCCTCCAACACACCCACCTACACGTTATTACTGTTGTATTGTCCTTTAGCACAC
>NW_027529467.1:615930-622368 GCF_008692635.1 Crocuta crocuta | reverse complement strand
CCCTACATAACTATAACAAGACCATATGTTATATACCAACATGAGAAATTAAGTATTTATCTTAAAACTTAGAAATAAGTGAAGAGAACTCTGGAATTATAGGTCTATTTTAGTCGCTTATGTTTTAATTGAAAGAACAATTTAAAACAATGTATCACAGAATTATGCTACTCATTTATACACAGATTTTACAGGAAAAATCTTTCTTTTTGGGAATTTAATTTTAACTTTATTCCGAAACACTTACATTTTTAAACTATACTTTTATTGCTGAGTATGAATAAGCTAAGGTAGAAGAAACAAAGAGTCAAATTCTTATAAACTTATTACAAGGAGTAACATTAGACTCAGTAACTATCAGCAAAGAGCCTTAAAACCAAATGCAGAAAATAATGATTATGAAAAAATGTGTTTCAAAAGATGATAATATATTTTTTCATACTAGGTACCTATGAAATATACGTAGGGAGCATTACATTGCTCCCTATATTCCTCCATTCTGGCGAAGGCCAGACAATCCAAATGGAACAAAAGTACGTAAAAGCATGATTGTTGGTGCTTCAGAATAAAAGAGTGATAGGAAAACTATAAGACTGCTTTGAAAACCTATAGGTATAACAGAAATAAGTGTACAGAACAACTCTCTTAAGATATAGCATCGTTGACCTAATGGAGGTCTTCAGTTAGTCTGAAATGAGTGTTACGAAAAAAAAATCTAATAGCAATCATAATTATGATAATTACATTTTGAATAGCTCCAGCTTTTATTTAGACAAATGGAGTATTTTTTCTCTGCTAAACATTCCATGGGATTGATTATCAGAATGTATTTTAAATAGTCAAACCAACATTTCGAAGTAAATAGTTTGGTTTTCATAGGAATTCTTCTTGCCTAATTTCATACTATCTTGTAAAATGTCAGTATCAGACTCAAGTTTAAAGCCTGAGCAATGCAATTTGGGATCAATGGTTAGTCCTTTGAAAAGAATGTAAAAACATTTACTGGATGCTTACTCTGTGTTAGGCATGTGCTAAATGCCTCCCACTCATTACCTATTGAACCCTTTAATGAATATATAAGTTGATTTGCTCATTAGATTCATCATCTATTTAAAAACAATTTTAATGTTTATTTATTTTGAGAAAGAGATAGAGAGACAGAATGTGAGTGGGAAAGGGACAGAGAGAGAAAGAGACAAAAAAGCAGGCTCTAGGCTCTGAGCTGTCAGCACAGAGCCAGACATGGGGCTCGAAATCACGATCTGTGCGATCATAACCTGAGTGAAGTCGGTTGCCCAACCCACTGAGCCACCCAGATGCCTCACATGAGACTCATTTTCAAGTTCAATAGTGGGGCTGTAGAGAAGGTTGGGTAACACGCTCCAGGTCACATAGGTAGTAAGTGACAACGGCATATGCGTTTACCAGACATGGCATATGGAAAATGGCATATTAAGTCATGCCTACATATCACCAAATGACCACACAATAAATGGGCTTTTGCGTGGGAAAATAGCAAAGTCAGTCACATACTTGCAAAACGTTTATTTTGACCTAAAGTAATAGGTTTCAGATCGTGCTCACTGCTTATCTCACCGATTTCACCCCTTAGAAAACATCCCAAAACAAGTTCCATGGCAACAGTTAAACCTTTGACCTCTTTGTACTTGGTTCCCCCACACCCACACTCTTCCTTCAATGGCTTCATGCTTCACCACTCCCCATGGCTAATGAGGAATACTGTGCTGAAGGAAACTTTCTGTACGGCTGGGCTTTCATCAACCTCTGAACTTCTTGGAGGCACATGGATTCTGTCGAGAAGTGTTTTCATACATATTTGGTCTATGCACATTACACCCCACATGACTGAATGAATTTTAATCGTTCTGTTTCTCTAACATATTACTCTATAAAGTCTGAGTGGCAAGACTAAGGATGAAAGCATGAGGAAATCTATGCTTTCCCTCTTCCTTCTCTCTCTTTTTTTCTTACTTCATTTTAACCACACTTCTAGCTCATTTTCTTTTGTTTTATTTTCTCTCTTGGGGGCCCAAAAGGCAAAGTGGAAAAGCAAAATTTGGTGGCTAATGAAGAACAGGGAGAAAGAAACCTAGTGCTGTGGCCATATCTGCTTTTATCCTATGTATAATACAGCTCTTGTCTTCTATTTCTTATAAGCTCTTTATTTTTATGATAAAATGCATAGTAGTCTAGTGCTCAAGGCTCCATCTTCTTTTTTGTGGTCTTATGCTCTTTGTTCTTTCTATAACACCTTTTTGAAATGTCTATAACTGAAGACACTACAGACAACACGAAGGATTAATAAAATCTACCGGGTTCAGATTTCTGTTGTAAAGGATGGCTGATTACGTTTTAGTTTTAGCAAGAACCTACGCTTTCATTACTGGGGCAAAATGTTGAAGCAGCAATAATCTAGACTGCCATTAAGGCCACATGTTTCTTCCTGATTCATATAAGAAAAACATGATAAACTGCATTTCATTATAACTGAAAACTTCTATAACCACTTCACAATGTACACATGTACCAAATCGTCACACTGTGCATCTTAAATGTGTATACTTTTTACTTGTCAATTATACCTCAATAAAGCCAGAAAAGAAATAAAAACTGCTCTTTTTCAATNATTTTTAAAGCACAATCAAAAAAAAAAAAAAAACCCATGTATCCAGAAGATAATTAAAAAGTGTAAATATTCAGCAATTAAAAAACGAAACAACCCAATGGAGGGGGAGGTTGGGCGAAAGGTTAGAAAAAGCATTTCAGAAGAAGACATAGAGATGACAAAGAAGCACAGGAAAAGATGTTCCACATTACTATTCTTTACAGAAATGTAGATTTAATCCACACTGTACCTGAGTAACACAAAGAGGGAAATGGATAGAATTGCAATGGCAAATCCTATAACGTGTGGTGAAGGATACAGAGAAACTGGAACTTTCAGGCAGTGCAAGTGGAATGAAAATAGACAATTTTGTTGAGATACTGTTGGCAGTTACTTCTTTAAATATTATAAATTCAACTACCATACTATCCAGGCATCCCGCATATAAGTGATTTACTCAAGATGAATGAAAGTGTATGCCCCCACACAGATTCATACATAAATGCTCATATCAGGTTTATTTATAACTACCAAAAAAGTGGAAAAACCCAAATGTCCATCAAAAGGGAAATAGATAAACTGTGGTTATCCATTCCTTGGACGACGATTCAGTAATAAAAGGAATCAACTATTGATACACACACTGTGTGAATGAACCTTACACTTATTATGTTGTGTAAAAAAGAAATTCCCAACGGGCTACACTGTAAGATTTCATTTACATACAATGCTACTGAATGCATATATAGTGACAGAGTACAGACAAATGATTGATGGCAACTTGTAGCAAGAGGGGAGGGGTGGGCCAAAGGATCACAACTGGACACAAGGAGACTTTTTGGTGTATATATTCACTATCTGATTTGTGACAATGGATTCATGGCTGCATGCATGTATTAAAACTCAAACTATGTACTTTAAAGATACATAGCTTATTGTATGTCAATTAAACCACAAAGAACTGTTTACAAAGCACACTTTGGGTGCCTGGGTCACTCATCTGGCTGAGCGTCTGACTCTATTTTGGTTCAGGTCATGATCCCAAGGTCAGGAAATTGAGTCCTATATCGGATTCTGTCAGAGCACAATGCCTGCTTAAGATTCTCTCCCTCTTGGTCTCTCTGTGACCCTCTCTCCTGCTCATACCCTCCTTCTTTCTCTTAAATAAATAAATAACACACTTTGTATTACATATATAACTCACCCCTGCTTAGCAGAATAACAATAGGATTTGAGAAGTGTCACCCCAAACAGAATGTACTGTATAAGCACTACGTGTAAGGGAAGTACACAGACAACTATGAGTATCTTTCCAGTGGCAGGCAATATCATGGATGAGAGCATTAATGCAGGATAATGAATGAAGCCATCATATTCAGGTATCCAGAATACTTTAACCTATCTATCTATCTATCTATCTATAACTATATAACTATATAACTATATCTAGTCTATCTACCTATCTTATCTATCACTTCCATCCATCTGCATTTTTCAGTTCCATAAATTCATGTCTATTTCACTGCTATCAAATGCAACTATTTGCTCAATTGTCTGGAATTCGCTGCCCTGGGAGGTGGCTTATTAAGCCCCATTTATTTTGTTAATTTTACATTAAACTTATTTCTAGAAGTGATTTCTCTATAAGATAGTGAATTTTCGTATTAAAACGTTTCCTCAGGCCTCATCCGAGCAATAAAATGATGAAGATTGCTTTTCACAAAATGCAGAGAGTAGGAGGCAAATATCCACAAGTATTTGTAAAATTTTGTGAAGTTCCAAGCTAAGAAAAAATATCTGAGGTTACCTGAAGAAGCAGCAATTCTTAGTCTAGCCTGAAACAGAAAACCTGCGTGACCTTGCAGCCTGCCTGGCGCACCTGGGGAATTTGGACCCAAGATTGCAGGAGCAACTCTTAACCTCCTTCTCTGCCCTGCTTGCTTGACCTACAGAGTTTCGGCTTGTCAATCCCCACAATCATGTCAGCCAATCCTTAAAATCTCCATCTCTCTCTGTCTCTGTGTCTCTCCACATGTACACATACATATATGTATGTGTGTATGTATGTGCCCATTTATACTACATTACATTACATGATATTATGGTGGGGTCTGTTTTACTGAAGAATCCGACTAAGCACAAAGCCATTCAATAAAGAGGGCTTCCTTGATGTACCTCATTGTCTCCCCAGCTCTGCTCTTGTTGACTCATTCTCTAACGCCCTCTTAAGTCCCTGCTACTCACCCTTAAGAGAATTCAGTCACCCATTCTCCAGGGAATCTGCCCTGTCCCTTTCCCACTATCTCAATTTCCTTTGAATTTCTACTAAAAAGAGAGGATGATAAACAACAGTCAAATAAAGCTTCAGAACACTGGAAGGAAAAGGAATGGCAGTGATTTTCTTCCACACATGAGGACGGTTGCTATCACCTGCTGGGTTGAAGAAAAGCATGCTACATTCTTAAAATAAAGTACTCATGAACATTTTGTCAGATATATACTGTAACTTTTTGGTTTAATAAGAAATACATATAAAGTGGTTCACTTAAGAAAGAGTAGGCAGCCTACAAGCGAAGCATTATAATCTTGTCAATGTTAACAGCTGTACAAATCTAGAAAGTAAATTATGTAAAGGTAATCCTGAACTAATACAACAAAATTCTTTCAGGTATACGCAACATACCTGTGTATAAAAATTTGGAAAGGAACGTATTTATTTATTTAAAAATGAATGATTGAAAAGTGATCATGAAAATCTCCTTAATCATAAGTTTACCTGAGTCTTTCTCATCAAGATGGGAGGAGACTTCTGATACCGATTTCTGAAAGGATACACAATCGTCTTCTTGATCTGAGTCTTCCTGAGACTCATTCACTTGTCTTCTTTTAACAGAAAATGAGATTACACCTACAATACATACGTAGAAGATCCAAATTAAAAAGGAAGTCTTTTCCTAAAATGACAGTCAATTGTAGGTATTAAAGATGCTTTAGCTTGAAACTAAAGAACATAAAGCCAAACACAAATTGTGGGTGTTACCATCTGATTCAAACCTGAGGTGGTACAGAACCTTAAACTAATTATGTTGTGTAAAAAAAAAATCCTCCAAAAGGGCTACACTGAAAGATTTCATTTATATACGATGGTATCGAACACATCTATAGTTACAGAAAACAGAGAAATGATCGCCTAGGACAAGGGTAACTTGGCAAATGTGGAGAAAAGGGCAAAAGGATTACAAGTGGACACAAGGAGACTTTTTGGGGTGTATATATTCACTATCTGATTCGTAACAATGGACTCATGTCTGTATGCATGTGTTAAAACTCAAACTATGTACTCTGAAGATTCAAAGATTATTGTATGTCAATTAAAGCACAATAAAACCGGGGTGCCTGGGTGGCTTAGTCAGTTAAGCGTCCGACTTTCGCTTAGGTCATGATCTCGCGGTTCTCGGGTTCGAGCCCCGCGTAGGGCTCTGTGCTGACTGCCAGCCCAGAGCCTGAAGCCTGTTTCAGAGTCTGTGACTCCCTCTCTCTCTCTGATCTTCCCCTGCTCACGCTGTCTCTCTCTCTCTCTCCTAGAAATAAAAATAAAAACATTAAAAAAAAAAAAAAACCAAAATAAAACTGTTTAGAAAGCACACTTTGCGTGCCTTGGTGGCTAGGTTGGCTGAGCTTCTGACTCTATTTTGGCTCAGTTCATGATCCCAGCGTCATGGAACTGAGTCGTGCACTGGGCTCTGTGCTGAGTATGAAGCCTGCGTACGATTCTCTCTCTCCCTGTCTCCCTTTAATACTCTCTGCTGCTT
>NW_027529467.1:606212-615913 GCF_008692635.1 Crocuta crocuta | reverse complement strand
AATACTCTCTCCTGCTTATACCCTCCCTCTTTCTCTTAAATAAGTAAAGAAATAAATAAATACCAAACTTTGTATTAGATATATTAGTTACCACTGCTTAGCAGAATAACAACAGGATTTGAGAAATGTCACCCCAAACTGAATGTACTGTATAAGCAGGATGTGTAAGGGAAGTTCATAGCCAACTATGAGTATTTTTCCAGCAGTAGGCAATATCATGTTTGAGATAATTAATGCAGGATAATGAATGAAGCCATCACATTTAGGTGCCCAGAACACTTTAATCAATCTATCTATCCATCTATCTATCTACCTGTCTTATTTATCACTTCTATCCATTTAAATCTCTCAGTTCCATAAATTCATGTCTATTTCACTGCCATCACATGCAACTATTTGCTCATTTGTTTGGATTCACTGCACTGTGGAGGTGGCTTCTTAAATGTCCATGTAAAACCTTCATTTATCTTCTTAATTTTACTTAAAATTATTTCTAGAAATAACTTCTACATAGAATAATGGATTTTAGTATTAAAAAGCATTCTTAGGCCTCATTTGAGCAATAAAATGGGCGAGACTGCTTTTCACAAAAATGTAGAGTAGTAGAAGGCAAATGTTCGCAAGTATTTGTAAAATTTTGTGAAGTTTCAAGCTAAGAAAAAAGTTTTAAATGCCCCAAAAAAAAGAGTTTTAGTTTCAAGATTTCTGAATGATCTTCTAACCCTACTAACTTCTAGTGGTTATGCTTCATTCTTCATATATTAGAAAAGCATCCTTGAAAGGTGATTAGAGATTAACATTTTTTATAAAAATGTTTGAATTATTTATAATGAAGCCCTATAACTGAGATTCTTTTTTTACAATTTTTTAAGGTCTTATCTTTTATATTTGAGAGGGAGAGAGACAGAGGGGGAGCAGTGGAGGTTGCAGAGAGGGAGGGAGACACAGAATTTGAAACAGGCTCCAGGTTCTGAGCTGTCAGCACAGAGCGCAACGTGGGACTCGATCTCACAACCGTGAGATCATGACCTGAGCTGAAGTCGGACGCTTTACCGACTGAGCCACCCAGGTGCCCCCATATACTGAGATTCATAAGAAAAAGTCTTCTGTGACAAAAACCTATGCATTAGGAAATCATCATTTCTTTGTATTGTAAATCACATCATAAAATACACAAATTCTTTTGACTGGTAATGTAGAACACAGCCACAAACAGACATAGACAAAGACTCTTTCTGTCTCTCTCTCTCTCTCTCACACACACACACGTACTCACAATTACACAGAATAAGAGAAAATTTTTTTTGCTAACATTGTTATATATATCTTAGCAGTTCAAAATACAAATATAAAGAGCAGCCTGAATTTATATTCAATAGATCATTGATAGCCTAGCTGGCACTCTCAGCTAAAATCGCTTCTA
Source organism: Crocuta crocuta (assembly GCF_008692635.1). NCBI lineage: Eukaryota > Metazoa > Chordata > Mammalia > Carnivora > Hyaenidae > Crocuta > Crocuta crocuta. The sequence continues at coordinate 614,490 of NW_027529467.1, read as the reverse complement.
ATACATAATCAAGAATTACAAGTGAGTGTTGTGCTAAATAAATGCAGGCCTCGTGGCTAACAATGTAGATGCAAGACTATCTTCCTTCAGTTTAATGGAGTACATGTAGTTACCAAATTTGTGTTTTTCTCCAACTTTATAAATTTTTGTTCTCATTATTTTAATTGCACTCCTACTATTGCACTACCAAGTAAATTTTAGAAACAATTTTATATGTGAAATGTATTGCTTCTTCCATTCAATAGTGTCCAGATAGCTGCTATTGAATGCCAAGTGTTGGTTTGGAGGTCAACGGACAAATTGTCTAGCGTAAAGGAAGAAAACACAGCATATGTCATCACTCACTGATGTAGTAATATGAATGAATTTATCTGTCACCAATCATCTGAGTGAGGCTTGAGACTAGAATTCATACTTATTTTGATTTTGGGGGCAGGGGTAGGAAGACCCAGTTGAATGCTCAGAATCTCTGAAGGGTAATAATTTGCAGATGGCTAACGCTGTCATGAAACGTCAGACCACAGGCTACATGGAGAAGCAGAGATGGTCAGAGCAAAGAGGAGAGCCCAACAGAGCAGGAGAGGACCCAGGCAAACCCAATTCCTTCCCTCAGCAAAGCTTCAAGGCCTTGCTTTTGCAAAACATTTCTTTCTCCTGAGAAAGCAAGAAAATGCTTTATAGCAACCGACATGTGTTTTGAAGACCAGTGGAAACTGTTTTTCAATCCTATACNCAGATTTGAATTCAGTTTCAGTCAAGTTTTTGTTATTTTTACTGAGAGACACTAGGACAGAGTGGGGATAAAAGGAGCTACAAATCCCCCCATAAATCCCTATCGTATTACGGAAATCAAACAAAATGGGAGTTAATATATTAAATAAGTGTGCTACCCATTAATTGAGCACCTACTAGATGAACACTTTTCATATATTCTCACTTAATCTTCTCACCACCTTGAAAGATTAAACATTATCAATGTTTTATATGCATGAGAAGTCACATTCAGTGAGGTCAAGGTCACACAACCAGAAAATGATATAATTGGAGGCCGAAGTCAAGTCTAACTTCTGAATGTATTCCTTTGCAACGTGATAAAAGAGGAAATAGTAAAACAGGAATACAGTGGGAAATAGGAACAAAATAGGAAACAGAAAGTGGTAAAAGGTGTGCAATTTTCCCACTGCACTGTGGAGGTTAGCATGAATATACTGCCTACCTTTAAATGAAAATTGAAAATTTAAGTAGCACTACTTTTGCTCACCACCACACTCTGAAAAAACATTTGACAAGCAGTGCTTCTCATCACATACAATATTAGAAATTATATTTTGAACTTAATTTGTATTTTAAAGATGGCAACTGGTAATATACATCTTTCTGGATAGCATATAATTTCAGAGAGTAGCAGAATGCTAAATATAAAAATGACTTCTATCTTGTTCAAACCTAGGCCTAACACGGGAACTTTATTGTGCACACATTAAACATTTTGTTTTGACACTAAACAGAGGTTTATGGTAAAAAATTTTGTCTTTAGCAGAGCTGGCTAAAAGATTGTTTCCAATTGTTTGGATGAGGCTTTCTTGTGCCAGTGTCATAACAGATTTCATTCTAGTGTAAGCACTTCCGAACTGCAAATTTGCAGAAATGAATCTTAGCTATAATTTCCAATTGTGTTGAACTGAATGAATACAATCACTTTCCAGCAAGTAAAAGAGCACTTTCAGCTCCTACTGAAAAATATACAAAGTAATTGTTAGCTACATCAAAATTGTTCATTTCTACCTACTTTCTGGAACTACTATATTATCAAGGGTCGTGGATAATAAGAGAGAATTTCAGACTATACTATCATGCATGTTCAGGGTAGGGACTAAATTTACTAATATGACTGGAAACCACTTTAAATGTGGATTCTCAATATTTAGTTTTGTAATGTGGAATAAACAACACACTTCAGCGAGTGTACTTAACTGTGTTCATACAGTATTCTGTACCATCTAAAGATTTGGTAATGTAAGTAAATGCTACATGAAAATATTCTTTAATCTTTAAAAAATTTTTTACTGAAGATATAATAGACATATAACATTGCAGTAGTTTTAGGTATAAAAATATTCTTGTGGGGGCAACTGGATGGCTCAGGTGGTTAAGCATCTGACTTCAGCTCAGGCCATGATCTCATAGTTCATGGTTTCAAGCAGTGACAGTGTGGAGTCAGCTTGGAACTCTCTCTCTCTTTTGCTCTTCCCCTCTCTCCCCCTCTCCTTGTGCTCCTCCCCCACTTGTGCTTTCTCTCTCTCTCAAAATAAATAAATAAACTTTAAAAAATATTTTTGCTGTTTAGGGATTATTTTAGGCCAACATGCCATGATCAACATATTATTTCAGCTTAATTTTTGTTCATATTATATTATGATTATTGAGGATATTGATAAAATAAGGATTTATAATTCAATGAGTGATCCTTGTTACTGCCTTTCTCTTTTGTATTTCTGCCAATTCTGTGGACAAAGGTAACATACTCAACTACTTAAGTTTGCCCCCACCCCTTCTTCTGGTCACAAATATATGTCATTAACGATTGTTAAGATTTTCTAAAGACTGGGGCGCCTGGGTGGCTTAGTCGGTTAAGCGTCCGACTTTCGCTTGGGTCATGATCTTGCGGTTCGTGGGTTTGAGCCCCACGTCGGGCTCTGTGCTGACTGCCAGCTCAGAGCCTGGAGCCTGTTTCAGTCTGTGACTCCCTCTCTCTCTGACCCTCCCCTGCTCACGCTGTCTCTCTCTCTCTCTCCCCTAGAAATAAATAAAACATTTAAAAAAAAAAAAAAGAAAGAAAAAAAAAGATTTTCTAAAGACTTTTTCCTGGAGATGAAAGTATGCTTGTTGCTCAAAAGTAAGAGCTCATAAGGAATAATTATCAAGTCTTAGACTCAAGTTAATAAAATCACTGCACTAATTCACAATTAGATAAAGGCTGTTTAAAAATATTTGGGGATTGTCTTTTCTACAATATGTTGGAATAGATGTTCAGAGAATCCTCTCTCAACTGAAGAATTTAAGTTAAACACACATACAAGGTAGGAACAAGGATCCACTGTATTGAGTCATCACTGGAAATGACATTTGTTGTGGGATATGGGCTACTCTGTGGTGGCCTGAAGTCTTGTATCTTGGGGTCATAACTGAGAATCAGGGAACAAAACTCTCAGCTAAAGAGCCCACATTTACATGGCTTGGGGTCGAAATTTCACATTATGTTTTTGGACTGCCAGGCCCCAAATTAATTATTTAGCTTCTTAGTCCTTCATCTCTCATCAGAGAAAGGGAATCAAGAGGTATCCCTACAAGTTGAAATCATCTCTTGCTTGTTATTAAAGTTTGCTTTTGAAAGTTATATTACAATGCTGATATTCCCAAGCTGGAGAGCACTGAGGTGATCCATGTGGTAGGTAGCCTCAGAAGAACCTCAGAAAAGTTATACCAGAGACACATGCTCTGTGTAGATTATTAAAGAGCAACTGGAGCAAATTATTAGAAAAAGCGATATGTAGGTTATATAAACTTGTACAAACTTAATTTTTACATGTACAAGTTCATTTTCTTAGTGCTATGTTAGGAGTTGCTCTAGATTGTAAACATGTATGATTATAGCTATCTAAAATCATATTCATGAAACACATTGTTATTGCAATTAAAATAAATTTAAGGATTATTCTTACTAAATAATTACTGTGTTTTTTAAGTTTATTAATTTACTTTGAGAGAGAGAGAGAGAGTATGAGCCAGGGAGGGACACGGAAAGAGAGAGAATCCCAAGCAGGCTCTGTGCTGTTAGGTCACAGCCCAATGCGGGGCTCAAATTCATAAAACCGTGAGATCATGGCCTGGGCTGAAGCCAAGAGTCAGATGCTTAACCAACTGAGCCACCCAGGTGCCCCTAACAAAAATATTTTTTAAAGGAAGTATNGAAGGGGGAAGATGGGCATGGAGGAGGGCACTTGTGGGGATGAGCACTGGGTGTTATATGGAAACCAACTTGACAATAAACTATTTAAGAAAAAAAATAAATGATTAAAAAAACAAAGTTAAACTAAGTTTAAAAAAAAAAAAAGAAACACCCAATGGCACTGCCTCACAAATTGCTAAAATTGCCCTTAATAAAATATACCGTACCAAAAAATAAAAGGAAGTATAGTTGACATATCTCACAGTTAATTATAACACCTTTCTTAGTGTTGCTTACTGTCAGAAGCAAATTCAACTCTCCTTTCTCCCTCATCTCTCTATATCCAATGTTCATCAGATGCAGCTGTGATGGACACTGTACTGCACTAACCACACTCCTTGTTAGGAATGAAGGACTTATTTCTGTAGCTATAGGGAATGATATTAGAGTATGAAAATCAGGTCAGTCCCTTTGGCCATGACACTGAATTGAAAAAAAAAAAAATGCTTCCTCCAAGGTCAAATCTCCTTCCACGTGCAGTCCACTTTTAATGACTGATCAACACAGCAGCATAAAGGCTCAGTCTCCTTCTCTTAATTTGGGACAACTCCAAAGGGCCACCCTAGCTTAGGAGGCCCCAACTGAGTTGAGTAAAAGCCTTCACTGGGCCTGTCAAGAAGCCTAACTTCTTTCTCCCCCTGGTCAATAAACCTTCTTACCTTTCCTTTCACAAGTGTTGATCATAATATCCCCCTAATAAATGTCCTAACAATCTCCCATCTCAGAGTTTGAATCTCTGGAAGCCCAAGATGTTACAGCATGATTTCCTATTTTTATTTCTCTTAAAAGAGCCCCTCCGTTTTTTAATCCACTGCCAATGGTCTAGTTCAGCAGGCCCTTAACTTTCACTTAAGATGGTCAATGTGCACTTTTTGTTCCATTGCCAGAGAGGCATTCAAATTCAATTCTCCACATCACACACTTTAAAACATGATTGTAGCTCACTGCAGGCTATGCGAAAATTCCAAATCCATCAACTTTTCAAAATTTCTACCTACCAATCAATATGGCATGATCCCCACTATAATAGATACTCTCAGTGCCCAACAAAAATCTCTGCAGACAGTTCCATAAACAGCACTGGTTTTCTAGGACTTTACCAGTGGGGATTGAGTCACTGCCATGGGAATCTGCCCTAAAGAGCAAACTTTAGCCAATGATGGACAGGAGTTAATGGATAATTACCACAATTTGCTTACCCTTTGCCATGACAATTCTCTCTGAGGGTCCCCTGTGAGCTTCCCCAGGTCTCAGCAGTAGTTCCTTATCTAGCTTACTTTTTATTGACTTTCTCCCTTCAGCATCTTACCTTCCCATTCTCTCAGAGTGCTTCCTGTGATCAACTTTCATTTAAACTACGTGTAATTAAACTCTTTTCTCAAGATGCACAAATAGTGAGAAATGATCAACTAGAATACTGCTAAATGCTCCTAAAAGATCTCTCAGACCTAACTGCCCTCTCTGGCCCCTTCTCTCTGTTTTATATTTTACCTCTAGATTTTTATTTTTAAAACTCTGTTGACTGAAGCCCTTCAGAATCCTCAATGGCTCCTACTGCAATAAGAAGTAAAACAAAACTCTTCCCATCAAAGTCTGCCCGTATTTCTAACTGTATTCCACCTGCATTTCCTACCGTAAACTCACACTGCAGGCACACCTTTCTACTCATTATTGACATGAAGTATCTTCTCTGTGTTTTCAATAAGGTTTCCTCTGCTCTATTGCTCTCGCCACCATATTGGCTAATAAATCCCAGCTTATCCTTTGAGGTCCAAATCAAACCCCTTATCCTCTAAAAAGATCTCTCACACCCACACTGTTAGTGTCAGTATTTCCTGCTACCATGCTCTCCCATGCCATGTTTAAACTTTTGGTATATCAGACTGTACCTTGCACTGAGATGATTTATAGATACCTATTTCCACCACCAGATATGAGTTCCTAGAAGGCAGGAGCCATGATACTCATTCTTGTATCCATGTCTGATATTCGAAATAATTAACCCATATTCTAATCTGGCCAATCAGAAAGGACATGGGATGGAAGTCCCGGGGCCTGCTGATAAGTCATGTGTTAACCCTTTGATTGTCAATGGCTTGTTGGGGAGTCCTGAGGAGCCTGAGGGAGGAGCGCTGGTGACTACAGTGGCAAGGGTTTTACCATAGTGGAGCTTGAACAATTGAGTATTTGCCAACATATGAGGAAAAGCATCTGTTACAATATTTTAACAAACAGTGCATAATTGGTTGAATGTCAGCTTTGTTCACAACTACTGTAGTTATCAAGGCTTCCCAAATTATAGAACTTTTGTAAATAATTGTTATATAATTAAGAACAGGCTGAAAAGGAGTAGTTTTTTTTAAAGACCAGTGATGTACACATGCACATGAATACACTTCTTTAACCAGCACAAGTAGGAATATTCTCATATATGTATGAAAAGTTTATAGTCTAGTTTTTTCTTTTTAATATCACGTCAGATTAACAGTTGTTCAGAAGCAATTTCCACTGACTGAAACACTGGAGAACTTTTCCAATCACAGTATCAATAAAAATGGAGTGGGCCTTCTTTACAGGCTCAGCTTCTTCCAATCATAATGTCAACATGAATTCAACCCTAAGGGAGCGCCCTGGAAAGAGCAATCATGATAGTGTCTTGCAAATAGTTATCAAAATGATGAAGCTGGCAACTCATCGTGTGTAGCCAGCAACATTTGCTAATTCATTGTCACCAAACGATGTACCCTGAGTTGCCTTTAACTTCCCCAAATTCCTTTAAACCAGCATGTTAAATGAGTCCATATCTGTTCACTGAAAATATGATGGAAATATGGAAATTTTACGGTCTCAAAAAGGCTGCCGAGATGAACAAAAAGTGACTATCCAAAGGAAAGACATATTAAATACGATTACTTAATTATTTGGAGCTCCATTTCCATAACTTTAAGAGTTTGATTCATAGAACTGGGGCTTTGTTCTGTTTAAGTGAGTCATTAACATTTCTAACACAACAATGCTGGAATGTGAGGTTCCTCATATGTAATTTCTCATACACTGCAGAATTCTCTGCCTTTCATAGAAAAGGAAACTGAGATTTAATATGTTTATCAAAACTAATAATGGCAAATCTGAATGATTCACTGTCCTTTACAAAGACTAGTTAACATTCTAAAACTAAGCGGAAATCCAACGGTAAGAGCGTTGTCAATTGATTCTCAAAATAAGAAGTGAAATTTAGATTTCTGAAAATTAATTCAAATCTTCTGCATTACGTAAAAAAATGACAAAATATGATATTTTATTGAAATGCTAGGAAGAGGTTCACTACAGCCTAAAATCTAAAATAGAGAGAAATATTAATTGGGTTTGTAAAGCCAAACATGTGAAAAGTGATGGGAAGATTTCAGAAGATGCTAATAACTATCACTGTGGTGACATGGAAGGTCAAGCCCGCTAGAAGCAAACAGTGGATGCGAGGCGGGTGTATGCAGGTTGGCTCTTGCTTTATAGCACATTCTATGACAGTGGTATTGACTGGATCAGAATGTTTGCCATTCTGAAATTTCCCTTTTCCTTCTTTATAGCATTGGCATACTAGGTGTAGACCCTTCTATGCTCAGTATGGACCCTTTCCTAAAACATTCTTTGTTGAGGGAAGCAAGGATGAGATACTAGTTCTTCCAGGGAGCACAAGATTGCTACTAGATGTATACTTAATATACTTCTAAATTATACTACCCATTTACCTACATTATAATGATTTCATCAGCAGGAGCCAACCGCTGTGGGACATTTAAATCCCTCCCACATTCTCTTTTCTTTTTTTCTTCTATGCTTCTCACACACCCTCCCTTCAAAAGCTTATGGGAATACCCCTCACCACTATTCCCATGCAAGCAATTCTGTTCAGGGATCAATGCGGTAATGTGCATAAATGAATGCTTTATTAGAGACAAAGGGAGAAAACTTCACACACCAAAGACTTTAACCTATTTTTTCATATATCAGTTAAGTGCATATGCTTGTTTTTATAACACCTATTCCAATTAACAGACATTCTCATAAGCTATTATCTGGCTCATAAATGGGTAAAAGTATTTAAAGTTATTTATCACATTTTATTTTTTTATTTATTTTTAAATGTTTATTTATTTATTTTGAGAGAGACAGAGCGAGAGTATGTGTGAGTGGGGAAGGGGCAGAGAGTGTGAAGGAGAGAATCCCAAGCAGGCCCCATGCTCAGCATGGAGTTGGATGTGGGGCTGGAGG
>NW_027529467.1:605864-606097 GCF_008692635.1 Crocuta crocuta | reverse complement strand
GACCTTGGAGGAGATCATGCCCTGAGTTGAAAACAAGAGTTGGATGCTCAACGAACTAAGCCACCCAGGTGCCCTTTTATCACAATTTTAAATTTAAATACTCTTAACTAAACATTTCTACTTCTAGAAATTTGTCCAATAAATGAATTCAAATAAATGGCCAATAGAGTATAGCACTAGACATAAAATGCACGTCCCAAAGCTCTGATTATTCAGAAAGCTAATGACCGAAA
>NW_027529467.1:602795-605678 GCF_008692635.1 Crocuta crocuta | reverse complement strand
AAAAGGAAAACTAAATTTCCCTCTGGGTCATTTATTAGAAAGGGGAAATATAAACTATATTTTCTCTTTCTTCTCATCATATATCTGTCCTAGTGTGGTGGTTAATAATGTTTTACTAATGGTTTTGTTACCTTTGAATATACCACGTTTCCAAGGCGAAATGTGTAGAATATATGGAATTGTGTTATCAGGGTCTATGGTGATGGCTGGACTTCCCCACACTATTGGAAGATCTGAAGATACCTAGACAAGAGAATTCAAAGAATTACATAATTCCAATATTTACATCAAATTCGTATAACAAGCTAAAGCATAGAAAGAAATGAAAATGTAAATACTACCGTTAAAACTGTGCACCTTTATTTTTTAAGTATTTTATTTTTAAGTTTTTTTTTTAAATTTTGAGAGAGAGAGAGACCACTCACAAGAGAGTGTGTGCGTGCGCTACGGCAGAGAGAGAGGGAAGGAGAGAATTGAAATCAGGCTCCACACTGTCAGTGGGGAGTCCAATGTAGGGCTCTGAGCCAAAATCAAGAGTCAGGTGCTTAATCGACTGAGTCACCCANAGAAAAATACTACATATAGAAAAGGGAAAATCTGAGGAGAGGCTTTTGAAAAAGCAGAACAAGGAAAATGATTCTTTAAAAAAAATGCTTATTTTCTGTTGCTACTTATAGCAAGACCACTGATGTTTAGACAACTTGAATATCTTTTACGGACCATGCAAAATTTTCTTTCTTTTTTGAAAATGTTTTATTTATTTCTGAGAGAGAGACAGCGTGAGCAGGGGAGGCTCAGAGACAGAGGGAGATGCATAATCTGAAACAGGCTCCAGGCTCTGAGCTCTCAGCACAGAGCTCGACGCGAGGCTCGAACCCACGAACTGTGAGATCATGACCTGAGCCGAAGTTGGACGCTTAACTGACTGAGCCACTCAGGTGCCCCCCCCCATGCAAAATTTTCTTATGCATTTCTATGTACAAAAGACGAATCATTTCAATGAATTTTACATCAGTATTACTAGAACAAATAAAGACTATTTAAGCAGGATTTGGCCATAACTCTGGTTAAATCCAACCTTCGGATTACTGAAAGGTACATCTCACTACCTCCCATTGCCTAGGCAAATACTAATCTACTTTGTGCCTATAGATTTGCCTATTCTGAAGAATTCATAGAACAGAGATAATATGTGGTCTTTTGTGATAAGCTTTTTTCACTTGGCATGTTTTCAAGGTTCATCTATATTGTAGCACGTATCTGTATATCGTTTTTCACTGACAAACGATACTAAATTGGGTGATATGCCACATTTTGTATACCCATGTATAAGCTGATGGAAATTTGGGTTCTCTCCACTTTTGTCTATTATGAACAATGCTGTGATGAAAACATGTACAGGCTTTAAGGTGGACACAGATGTTCATTTCTTATGGACATACATCTAACTAGGAGAGGAACTGTTGGAGCATATGGTAACTCAATGTTTAATCTTTGGTGTTACTGCTTCCCACAACTGGTTTCCAAAATGACTGCACCATTTTCTTTTTCACCAACAAGGAAGGCATCGTGGCTCCTACTGCTCACCATCTTCTCACAAAGATTTTACTATCTGCCATTCTGATGATGGCCATACTCATAGGTGTGAAGTGGTATCTGACTGTGGTTTTGATTTGCATTTCTCTAATGGTTACTATGTTGACCATCTTTTCATGTGCTTATTGATCATTGGGGAACTATTTAAATTCCTTGCACATTTTAAAAACAATGTTACTTCTCATTTTATTATGGATATATGGCGTATGGATACTTTCTCTAATTCAGTGGGTTGTTTTTTTCACTATGTTTTCATTTGATGCACGAACATTTTAACTTTGAAGTTCAATTTGTTTATTTATATTTATTGCTTTGTCATATGTGGTTTTGTTTTCATATCTAAAACAATTGCCTAACTCAAATTCCTGAAGATTTACTCCTATGTTTTATTCTATGATTTTTATAGTATTAGTTTTTAAATTTGGGTCTACAATCCATTTGGAGTTTACTTCTGCATATGGTATGAGTTAGAGGTCCAAGTTCATTCTTTTGTGTTTGACAATACAGTTGTCTCAGCACCATATTTTTAAAAAAAGCTATTCTGTCTCCATGAATTCTCTGTGCATCCTTGTTAAAGACTAATTGACCATTATTATAAGGGTTTACTTCTGGACCTTCTATTGCATTCCATTCACCTATATGTCTACCTTAAGCCAGTAACACAGTTTCCTTAATATCATAGTTTTGTAGTTAGGAGTTGGTAGTAAGTTTTAAAATCAGGAAGTATGAGCTGTCCACTTTTTACTTCACAAGATTGCTTTGGCTCTTCTGTGTCCCTTGCATTTCTGTATAAGCTATACGATTACCTAGTCAAATTCTGCAAAAAAAAAAAAAAATAAGTTGGGATTCTGATAGATACTGTGTTGAATCTATGTATCAATTTGCATATTAAGGACATCATACCAATATTAAGCCTTCTGATCCATGAGCATGAAATGTCTTTCTATTTATTTGGAATTTAATTTCCTTCAAGGATATTTTGCAGTTTTCAATGTACAAGTCTTGCTCTTCTTTTGTTAAACTTGTTCCTAAGCATTTATTTTTTATTTACAATTGCATCAAAAAGAATAAAATGCTTAGAACAGGGGCGCCTGGGTGGCTCAGTCGGTTAAGCGTCCGACTTCNTTGACAAAAATCATTTGGTTATTAATTTCATTGTGAATTATTCACTGCTACAAATTATTGATTTTTGTATATTGATCTTGTATCCTGCAAATATTCCAAATTCATTAGTTTTGATAATATATTTCATGAATTCCCTGGAATCTTGTATTTATATGATCATGA
>NW_027529467.1:599056-602745 GCF_008692635.1 Crocuta crocuta | reverse complement strand
GATATCTATAAATGGAAAATGTCTGATTTCTTCCTTTCCAATGTAAATGCCTTTTATTTCTTATTCTTAAACTAACTGTACTAGTTGTATCTTCAGTATAATGTTAAATAGAAATTGCAAGAGTAGAAATCCTTGTCTTGTTCTTGACCACAGGAGAAAATAATTCAATGTTTTACCATTAAGTATGATGTTAACTGTGGGATTTTCATGGATGCCCTTTAGTATGTCTCAACTACCCATGGAATATTCTCCAGGATAGACTATATNATCATCTCTAGCATTTTTCTTAGACAACAAAGAAATTAAAGTAGAAATAAAAAATGGAAAGAAACTTGGGAAATCCTTAAATAGGAGTGCCTGGGTAGCTCAGTTGGTTGAGCAGCTGACTCTTGATTTCAGCTTAAGTCATGATCCCAGGGTTGTGAGTTCAAGGCCCTGTCAGGCTNTAACTCCAGTGTTCTTAAATAATTTCTAAATAATTATTGCTATTATCTGTTTATTGGAACTTTTCATTAACTCTTCATAAAAGATTTCTTTTAGTTCATCGAACATATTTACAAAAGCTTGTTTAAAGTCTTTGTCTGATAACCCTCCATGCGGGCCCTGCAGAGACAGCTTCTAGTGTCTGCTTATTTTCCTGTGTATGGGCCACACTTTCTTGTTTATTTGTCTCATAATTTTTGCTGTGGAAAAACATGCCTTTTAGATAAGGCAATATAGGCAGTTTTGGAATCAGATCATTAATTCCCAATGGTTTGTTTTTGTTGTTCTATTTTTTCTTGTTTGTTCTCTGCTGGTTTAGTGACTTTTCAGGACCAATCTTGTCCATCCTGCATTCACTACAGCATGTGCGGACTCAGGTCCCCGCTGAGTTAGCTTAGTGGCCAGCAATAATTTGTCTGAGGTTTCTTTAGACGCCTGAGAATGGTAAACTGTCTACCCTTTGCTGCGGAGCACTGCATTTGTGTTGTGACACACCTTCAGCATTCGGGGAGCTGAAAGCGCTGCCTTAGCCTTCGCTTCCAGCTTCCATAGTGCCTCTATGTCTATGGAGATGGAAAACCGGGCACCCTCTCAGGGCTTCTCTGGTCAAGCGCACGATGCTACCCATGCGTGTGGCCTGCGTGCTCCCCAGGGTTACGTCAGAGCTATTGAAATCCCCTAAGGACCTCTCACTCTCCAGATCTTCTTTTCAAGTTTTTGGCCAAACTCTTGTTGGGCAGAGCTGTTTTTGTAGCCTCAGGCAACTACAGTGTCAAATAATAACTGCTGAGTATCTTTTGGCAAATATCCTGAAGACAGGGCCTTTCCGACAGAGCAAGATTTGGGACAAGTCAGGGAATGGCAATACTCCGCTAGTGGGGCATTGCTAAAGAGGGAGCTGCAAGAAACGTCAAATTGTGACAATGTCCTGAGGATGGGAATTATGAGGAGATCCATACTCAGTCTGCCTCTTCTTTGTTTGCAAGGCTGCAAGTTTTCATAGCTATTATGGCTGCAAGATTGAGGAGTTGAGGAGAGGGGATAGAAAGAGGCCAAATAAAAATACCACAAATCACTCTGCTCTTACCAAGATTCCAAGACTTTCTTCAATAAATATTCCTCAGATTGTCTTAAGTTTTTGTTTAATTNTGCCAAAGTTTTATTGCTTTTAAGGAGAAGCTGATTTATGAAACTCCTTACTCTACCATTCTGGAAGTCCCATATCTCTTGTTTTCCTTATTGCAGAACTAGTTTCCACAGCAGTGTACCTGTATCCCAATTATGTTCTTTGCTTTTTAATTTTCTCTTTCATATTAAGGAAGTTACGACCTCCTACTGAAAACTACTCTTGTAGCAGTAAGATGAAATAAGAGTGAAAAGGCTTTTTAAAAAGGCATAAAAATGACTACTAGCAGTAATGAAAAACAGAACAAAGGTCTGTAAAGAATACACTGAGCTTGAGTTGTTAGCAGACTGTCAAAGTGGAGGTGTATAGCAGTTGAGAATGAAGGACTGAGATAACACACGCCTTGAGTAAAAGTGTGGATTTGGCATTTGTATCTAGATGGCAGTTTGAAGCCAAGAAACTGCCAAGTGAGATGTTGTAAAGGCATACGGATACTTCGGAAGATGCAAACCTGAAAAGACATCAGAAGGTTAGAGGAATAAAGGAACCAGATAAATAAGAATCAAAAGCAAGAAATGGCAGGGAAGTGAGGCATACAGAGTATAAAATAAATGGTGAAGAGTGTTAAGAAGGCAGACTGACACTGCCAAACACTACAGGAATTTTGAGGCAGATCCCTTGGTCAAATAGCTGATCATTTCTGACCAAAAGTCAAGTGTGATCTGTGGCAGTGGTTTCAGCACAAAAGAAGAGCTATAAACTGACCACCATAAATTAAGAAGTCAACATGTAATCATCACTTTTTCAAAAAGTTTAGGAATCATGGACAATAAAGACAGTAAGAGTTGATATAGAGAACACAGTGAGGGCTGCTGGAGGGGGATGGGCTAGATGGCGTGTGCACATTAAGGAAGGAAACTGTTGGGATGAGCACTGGGTGTTGCATGTAAGTGATGAATCAGTGAATTCTACTCCTGAAGCCAGTATTACAACATATGTTAACTAATGGGAATTTAAGTAAAAACTTAAAAAAATAAATAATTTAAAAAGGTGATAATAATTAAAGGAGTAGTATAGAGACAAGTTTTCTCTTATTTTTTAAAAAAAATTCTTAATGTTTATTATTTATTTGAGAGAGAGAGACACAAACACACAGAGAGAGAGAGAGTGCACAAGTTGGGGAGGGAGACAGAGAGGGGAAAACACAGAATTTGAAGGAGGCTCCAGGCTCTGAGCGGTCAGCACAGAGCGTGACATGAGGCTCAAACTCACAAACTGCAAGATCATGATCTGAGCCGAACTCGGATGCTTAACCCACTGAGCCACCCAGGCACCCCAAGTTTTTTCTTATAATGGAAAAATAAGAGAATATTTACAGATTAAGGGAAATAATCCTACAAAGAGAAAGATTTTGAATGAGAAAAAGAGCAGGGTAAAGAATGTGAATCAATCTCGAGTGCACAGAAGTCAAATTCATTTCACAGAAGACGGGATGAAGATGGAGAATCAGAAGGATTTCAGTGTTTCCAAAGCAAGTGTATGATGAAAGCTCAAAGTATAAAGATCCTCTGCTCAGCCTTTNGGTGATATTTTATCTCTTGATAATATCTCTAGGAAAAAATTTTTCTTAAATATTAAATACATTTCTGTTCTTTTATAATTGTTGGAGCTCTTTAATTATAGAAATATGTGGCAGGCACCCAGGTGGCTCATTTGGTTCAGCATGCGACTCTGTATTTTGGCTCAGGTCGTGATTTCACAATTCGTAAGTCTGAGCCCTGCATTGGGCTCTGTGCTGACAGTGCAGAGCTTGCTTGGGGTTCTCTCTCTNACAAATAAATAAATAAATAAAAACTTCAAAAAAAGACGTTAAATATAAAAATAAGGAAAATCTTCCTTGGAAAGCTATTATGTGTTTGATACTATAATTTATGCTAGGTATAAATATGTACATAAGAGAGGCATGCCCCTTTTCTCAGTTTATAACCTGGTGGAAAACAATAAATAGGTAATAACAATATGATATAGTATGTATGATGGTGGAACAGGTAAAAAAAAAGTCAAAGTGCATGAAAAGAAT
>NW_027529467.1:597496-598843 GCF_008692635.1 Crocuta crocuta | reverse complement strand
ATCTAATCCTTAATTTTATAATCCATAAATTTTAAAAGCTGTTCAAAATTTTATTTTTATTAAAATTTTTATGTTTATTTATTTATTTTGAGAGAGAGAGAGACAGAGAAAGAACAAATGGGGGGTCAGTAGAGAGAAGGAGAGATAGAATCCCAAGCAGACTCTGCACAGTCAGCAGACAGCCTGATGTGGGGCTTGAACTCATGACCTGTGACATCATGACCTGAGCAGAGATCAAGAGTCAGATGCTTGGGGTGCCTGGGTGGTTCAGTCGATTAAGCATCCGACTTGGGCTCAGGTCACGATCTCAGGGTTCGTGGGTTCGAGCCCCGTGTCGGGCTCTATGCCAACAGCCACCTCAGAGCCTGGAGCCTGCTTTGGATTCTGTGTCTCCCTCTCTCTCTGACCCTCCCCTGCTCACGTGGGCTCTCTCTCTCTCAGAAATTAATAAAAAAAAACTTAAAAAAAAAAAGAACAAAAAAGAGACGTTTAACTGACTGGGCTACCCAGGTGCCCTCCAATCGTTTTTTGAAAATGTCTTTTTATCATTATTTAGGAAAAGTGGCATCTAAGACTTGCCCTAAAGAACTAAGAGGAGTAAGGCAAACAGAGAAATGGAAGATAGGGAGGAGGGTAGAGATTTCCAGACAGGAGCAAAAGGAAATTGTTTACACAGGGCTAGGTGCTTCTGGGGCCAAGCGTGCCAGGAGACGAAAAGGAGCAGATGAGCTTTAAATTTTTTTTTTTACATTTATTTATTTTTAAGAGACAGAGAGAAACAGAGCACAGACAGGGAAGGGGCAGAGAGAGAAGGAGACACAGAATCTGACGGAGGTTCCTTCAGGTCAGAGCTTGACGTGGGGCTTGAACCCACAAACTATGAGAGCGGATGAGTTTTTAAAGGTCAGCAAAAGCCACTTCAGGGAGCATGGATTCTATCCTGAAGGGAAGAGATGACAGAACAAGTTTCAGTAGGGAAGTGGCAAGATGAGATTTTTGTTCTTTTTTTCTCTTTTTAATGTTTTTATTTCTGAGAGACAGAGAGAGAGAGACAGAGACAGACAGACAGACAGACAGACAGCAGGAACAGGGGAGGGTCAGAGAGAGAGGGAGTCACAGACTGAAACAGGCTCCAGGCTCTGAGCTGGCTGTCAGCACAGAGCCCGACACGGCGCTCGAACCCACGAACCGTGAGATCATGACCTGAGCCCAAGTCGGACGCCTAACCAACTGAGCCACCCAGGTGCCCTGAGATTTTTGTTCTTAATATTCACTCCATTTGCCATTAAGAAAAGAAGAAAATCAAAGCACATATTATTTTCAGGATTACAAAAAAAAAAAAAAAAA
>NW_027529467.1:596842-597372 GCF_008692635.1 Crocuta crocuta | reverse complement strand
GAATGCTGTAATACCCTCTGAAACTCAGGCACCTATGATGGATAGGTATGTGAATCTTCTTTCAAAGATTCTCTTGGGCACACCACAATTTGTAGATAAATGTGGGAGCGGGGAGTGAAAAAAATTAATTTTAGGATTGACTTAAATCAAGTGAGGAAAGCCAAGTGAAAGGCCTCATAAAAAATAAAGATGTAAATAATTATGCACTTCTTCACATTCCCACTATTATTCATGCTGATAAATGATAGGATACTCTATTGAAATTTTGTGTCTACAGATTTCACATTAAAATTGTATGTATGAGCTGTCCAAAATATTTTGAAAATGCCTCTCATACCCAATTTCTTCAGATCAAAGTACATGATTCAAATAGGTAGATTTTAATCTGCTTTATGATTATATATTAATACTTACATATAAAACTTGTTTGATGCTATTTCAACTTTACAATTGAAAAGAAATTTAATAGTTCTTGGCCAAATAAAAAGGAGAATTCTAAGCATCTCCTTATGTGACACTGCTTCACCTAG
>NW_027529467.1:594681-596711 GCF_008692635.1 Crocuta crocuta | reverse complement strand
AGTCAAGTAAAATTAAGAGGTTTTGAAATTTCATAAAATTCAATATGGTCCTTTTGAAAACATTTTCAGACTTAAAGAAAAAAATCTTACCTTAAATGTTTGGATGGTCTTTGTATAATTGGGCACCATTATGGATTTATATGTCACTTCTCCTACTTGACAGTCTATAACAATGTGTTCCAAGGCCAGGGGTCTTTTTCCAATCCCTTTTATGTCAAAGACATGCTCCATACCATCTGTTTCATTCTGTAGAGTAAGTTTGCCCTGTGACAAATCAGCCAAATTTCAGCTCTATAGGAGTCCCAGTCAGATATCGAACAATCTCTGCTATCTGATTAACTTTGAATCTGATTAATGAAATGAGCTTTCAAGGAGATGTCAGTCATTGACTTTTCCCGTGTCTGTCTAAATGCTTCTACTGAAGAATAAAGATGAATTTCCTGTGAAAGCTCTGTATTTCTCTGGACTTTCTTTAAATGACAGAGTTTATATAGGCCTTCTCATACATAGCAATTTGATGCGTTTTTATGTCCTTGTCAAAGGAATATGTCTTAAGAAAGTATTCTCTGAAGTACCACACATGTTAATGAATAAAAACAAAGGAACAATGATTTTACTTTGTTAAACATTTTGTGTAAAAATAATCTAGACATCAAGTACTGGAGGCCAGTGGCATTGTGAATTTCAGATTCAAGTTAAAACATTTATTAAAGTTTCAAGCAGAGTGAATACTGATGATAAAAATCATAGAAGATATAACTTTTCTGCAAAAAGATTTATCATAAATTAGACAGGTTAATATCATACATCAGTTTATCAACATTATTAATACTAGGGGAAAAAATAAGTTCATACCATAATTTCACACTGCAAAATAGGTCTGAATGTGAGAGGATACTGCACAGTTTCACCTGGTCCAACATATAAAACAGAAGGTCCATAAAACCATTCTCCTTCTATAGTAACCTGATATTTCCATTCATTCTTTGATTTGTTATTCTAAAGTGTGGGAAAAAAATGTAGAAAAATGTCAGAGGGATGATGCAGATGAAGTTGAATTAGATATTAATTCCTGGTGCTTTTAATAAAATTATATATTATATTTTAAGTTACATTTCAGAGAAATTACCACTTGAAAGTCATAGTTGTTAAGAACGACTATCAACAATGTGAACATAAAGCATGAGGATGTCTATTTTTCAATGTCATATAGGCTGATCCATGGGTTCATTGTTAAAGAAATATTTGTTTAACTTACTAATTATGGTTAAAATTATCAAATGGTCTTAGAATTACACATTCTACTCCTAATTATGGGCAATCTATCTGGCAGATTGTTCAGACAGCAAAGCGTACATACCTCATCAGAACAAATTTCTATGCTTTGAGTAGACTTTTGTTATATCTTTAATAGTTAAACGAACAAAGAAAAGCCAACTTCTAGTCTAGAAAATTCAACATTCCTTACAAATATTTAACTTTCTTCTATGCTGTAGTATCACTCTGATAGCCAAGCTACAGCCAATCATTGTTCTTAGTGCCTACGAACCCATCTTGATTGTGAAGATCACAACCAAATTTGAAGTAGAGAAACTAGAGAGATAACTCTTCCTGGGAGAACAAGGAATTCCTTTTGAGTAGCAATGTGATGATAAGGAAGTTTGAATTAATTTTTTAAGGAAGGAGATCCAACAAATGTGATGAGTGATGTAAGTGACATGGTAACATTTATATTCAGGAAAAAAACTCTGTCATCAATATGGAAAAACAAATGGTAGCTGATAATGCAATTAGTAATTATAATAGTACAAGATGAAGGCTTGGAGGACTTTAATTGAGACGGTGGCAGTGGGCATGAAGAAAAGTACAAAAAGTATCTGCACTTACTATTGGAATATTCTGGGTAAGGGCTTCAAATGCTGGTGTTTCAAATTCAAGCCTGGCCTCTGGGCCTTCTTCATTTACTATGCCTTCAATGCAATAGACACGCACATCATACTGTGATGTCAGCAAAATTTTACAAGGGTAGC
>NW_027529467.1:592690-594660 GCF_008692635.1 Crocuta crocuta | reverse complement strand
CAGCGCTGAGAGGAACAAATCGTAAAGGAACTAGAACGGATCCATCTGCAACTATCAAAACCATTTAAAACATAGCTTAATCATTTTTGATGACATAAATCCTAAAATTCATTATGAGGTAAAGCAATATTTAATACTATTGTATGTAATGATATTGTATAATCTAGAAGAGATTCTCTCATCCTGAAGTAATACACTACTCCTAAATCTCCAGGGCATAACAAGCAAGTTTATTTATCAGTGACAGAATATATCTTGCATAGGTCACAGGAAGATCTAATCCATAAAGTCACTCAGGGACCCACGCTGTGAAAGATTCCACTAGTTTGTAACTATACTATCAGGAACACCTCTCTTCCTTTGTTGACAGGTCAGGGGAAGAAAAGTGGCTGAAAGTTGTTCACAGGCTTTTCAGTGCTCAACTCAAAAGTAATATACTTCCCATTGGAGAGCCTGGGTGGCTCAGTCAGTTAAGTGTCCAACTCTTGATTTTGGCTCAGATCATGATCTCACAGTTCATGGGTTTAAGTCCTGTGTCAGGCTGTGCACTGATAATGTGGAGCCTGCTTGGGATTCTCTCTTTCTCTCTCTCTCTCTCTCAAAATAAATAAACATTTTTTAAAAAAACAATACACATTACAGATGACCCTTGAATAATATAGGTTTCAACTGTGCAGGTCCACTTATACATAGAATTTTTTCAATAAATACAATACAGGACTGCAAATGTATTTTCTCTTCCTTAGGATTTTCTCTCATCTAGCTTACTTTATTATAAGAATACAGTATACAATACTATAACATGAAAGATGTGTGTTAATCAACCATCAGTGCTATTGATAAGGCTTCTGGCCAATAGTGGGCTATTAGTAGTTAAGTTTTGGGGGACTCAAAAGTTACATAGGGATTTTAAAATGTGCAAGGGTGGTTGTTCCTGGCACCTGTAGTGTCCCAAGGGTCAGTTAACTGGCCAGAATAAAACCCATGGCTCTATCTAACTGAATGGGGACAGAAAAATAAAATAAAATAGATATGTGGAATATGTGCTGAGCGTTACAGTCTGCCACATTTCTTATTTATTTATTTATTTATTATTTTAAGTTTATTTTGAGAGAGAGCATGTGCAAGCATGACAGAGAGAGAGAGAGAGAGAGAGAGACAGAGACAGAGAGAGAATCCTCTATGCTCAGCATAGACCTAAAGTGGGACCATGAGATCATGACCTGAGCTGAAATTAAGAGTTGGATGCCCAACCAACTGAACCTCCCAGGCGTCCCTGTCTGCCACATTTCTATGACTTAGGGGTACTCTGTCCCACAGTAATCAAAATAATTTGCAGCATGACTAGCAGATAGAAATAATATTTCCATAGTTAAAAACCAAGGGAAGCAGAAAGAGGCATGACCGAATAATACTTCTAATATCACCTTGTTATATCATTAACCTTAAGTCAATAGTTAACAGCAGTTCTTAAGGTGGGTAGGCTTCTATGTTGGCCTTTTCCTTCTAATCAGCACTCATTTTTTCTCTGAAGGTCACCATTTTCTTACTCTCCATGAAATGAGAAAATAGTTATAAAAATCTCTGAATACTAAAACAGGGTGTAGTAAAAGAATATAACACAAATTTCACCACTAATGGCAAAGTATTTAAGTAACAGATAAAAAAGAAATGATAAAAAAATGATTAAAGCCCAATTCTGTATGAGGGAGTTCTCTGAAACCAAGAAAACAAATCAACCTTATCGACCAATGACCAGATGAGTATTATGACATTAATTAGCTAAAATTTTAATTCGTTCACATTTAGCACCTCAAATGTTAAAAATGGCAAACCTGTTTTCACATACACTNTCATTTTTTTTTTTACAAATAGTTTACTGTCAAGTTGGTTTCCATAGAACACCCAGTTCTCATCCTGACAAGTGCCCCCCTTCCATGCCCATTTCCCCCTCCCCCCCACATCCATCA
>NW_027529467.1:590278-592634 GCF_008692635.1 Crocuta crocuta | reverse complement strand
TTTGCATTTGTGTGTTATATATTAGGTGTTATATATTACAAAAACATATTAATTACATGTTCTGTAGCATGCTGTATATTGCTATATGTCATACATTGCTATATGTCATATATAATATATATAATGTTAGTGTGATACATTGTATATTAAAACCCATGGACAGTGGATCACATTTGGAATCTATATTACATCTAACCAAAGTTCAAGATTATCAGCTGGTCTAAAGAGAAAACAAAGGCTGTCAGAATTTGTTATTTTTTATTCTATCCTATTCAAGTACAAATTCAATTTCAGAATAAAAGTTTTCTGGCCAAAAAGGACTCCATGCACATTTTATCATCTGTTATGCATTGAATGTTTCCATTCTGAGAGAATTATCTGAGTTGGGACAACATCATTAAAGCAAACCAGGTAAGATAATCATGTGATCAAAATTTGTTGCTTTATTAACAGACATAAAGAAACCTCATCATTCACTTTCACAAACAGACTGAAATGAAAATATTTAGATTAGGTAATTCAAATAAAATTACACTGCTTAGAATAGGAAATTTAAGCAACTCAAGAGTAATTATTATTCTCATCAAAGACAGAGAATAACTGGCCATTTAACAGTAAACATGATTGAAATGCACAAGTCCCAGGGTAAAGCTCCTACCAAAAGCTTTGTTATGTGCTATTCCCTTTTCCCTAAAAATATCCACTTCTTAATGATATTGAGTCTGAAAGTGAAAACCAAGGACATTCTTAAGTGAGCATTTTCCAACTCATGAAATGTTCATGAGTACAGACCCTAAGGAATGCATAGTGCCAGCCTCTCTCCTTTACCAGTCCAAAAAGGAATCGATCTCAACAGTGGAATTCATGGAAATGATCACTTTTTTTAAATGTTTATTTATTTCGAGGGATGGAGGGGCAGAGAAGGGGGGACAGTGGATCTGAAGCGGGCTCTGTGGTGACAGCAGCGAGCCCGATGCGGGGCTTGAACTCATGAACCGTGAGATCATGACCTGAGCTGATCAGATGCTCAACTGACTGAGCCACCCAGACACCCCATGGTCACTTTATTTCTGAAGGTACACGATAAAACAATACTTACTTCTTTTCTTAAACACCTGAGGTAATCTAATTGATTCATGCTAGAAACATAAGTAGGAATATTATCATAAATTATCAACAAGAAGTCACTTCTGAATTAAGGCATTTGTCAGCCAGTATCTACATTCCCTTAAGATGTAAAATAAGAGAGGTAGAGAAGATTGGGGTTTTTAAAAATGTGGAAATTTTACTGGCTACATTATGTCATGAAACTATCATTTTCTTTCAGGGATAGGTTTTTTCAAAGTATTTTCCAGTTCTGCACTGCACCAGAAGCCATCTATGCCCTGCTACGTCCCCTGGACATTTAAATCCTCCCTGTAGGCAAATGGCTTTATGAATAACTGTGACGTTCTCTCTGAGGACTTTCTCTGAACATTATGAGGGTACTCAGCCTTCATATGGATTAAGGCCAGAAGTGACAGTTAATGCCTGCATTTGCAGTCCTCAACAAATAATGTATCAAATCAGTGGAAAAATAACCCAGCATCTTTGACCTTTGGTAGGAATAATTCTGAGGCGAATTCTACACGAACTCCTAGAGATCTCCAGTGCAACTGAGCCCAAAAGGTTAACTGTGGTGACTGCTCATTAACACTCCCTGAATTGGCTTCTCTCTGAGGTCTCTCACTGTCTCATACTCCTACCTACGGTTTCTGAGATCACCTCTCAAACTACTTGCTTTCAAGACCTGATATCAGGGTTCTGCTGCTGGGGATCCCCAACAAAACTTACACCCTTAGGCCCAGAAAAGAGAGCTTCCCGTCCAGGGCCTCATGCTTTCTAGGGCCTCTGAGTCTCCTCTGGCACGGTCTCCTTGGACATGCTAGGAATACGTGGGCCCAGTGGGACAGGCCTACATGGACCCCAGCCCCATCTGTGTTCCCAGTTCATAGGATATCATAATTCACAATCCAGAGAGTTTGGATCCTATTTCCAGGCCCCTCACAGGACTCGACTCTTTGACAGCTTTCTCGTTGGAACACTCCCAGAATTGAAGTCCAACTAAGATATGGCTATCAAAGGGAGGCTGGAGACCACAATTAATTATGCAGGCTGATGCATCCACAAATTTGTACACGAGACCTCTTAAGGTATATGCTGTTGAAGTTGGAGGAAGAGAACAGAATGAGCACCTGGCCATGGCCCAGCTATTCTGTGCTAGCATATTCTAGCGCAAAACTCTGAGGTGTTCAAGAGTTCTAAATTGAAACTTGGTCTCACAGGCTGTTATAAACTTATATTTGTCAGGCTGGAA
>NW_027529467.1:588804-590261 GCF_008692635.1 Crocuta crocuta | reverse complement strand
GTCAAGATGGAATAATAGAATATAATCTATTTAAAAATTTCTTAGTTTGACTTACCACTGAAAAAATTTAGACATGGTACATGGACTTCCACCTGTATTTTTTGAGCTGGCATCCCCTATGTTAGGGACAATCTGGACCTGTCCTTTCCATCCCTACTCTACTCAGATGTAGCTCACCTGGGGCCTTTTCTTCACAGATGATCCTGGTAACTGGCAGTTCCCAGGGTTCTATAATTAAAGCTAACCAAATCTATCTAAATTTAACAGATTACAGTTACTGAAGGAAATGAAGGAAATTATACAGAATCTCTCTAATGAAAGAATACTTACTTTTATATAACATTAGCTACTAGAAGAAGTCAGTGTGTTGTATGGCTTTTTAAATAATCCATAAAAATATGCTATGCTCAGATGCTAGGAAAGGACATGGTTGGAGAAATAAGTCAATACTGCTCTTTTGGTTAACTATCATTGCAAAAACAAACTACCTTAAAACTTTCTGGGTGAAGGAAAAAATCATCTGTTTGCTCATGCTTCCGTGGTCTGACCTCATTTGGGAAAGCTTATCTACTTTATGTGGTATTAGCTGGGCTCACTCATAATTTGGGAGCTCAACTGGGAATTCTGTCCATGAGCTCTCTAATCCATGAGATAAACCCAATGTTTCATCCAGTACATGAAAATTATTAGCAGCAATGGGGCGCCTGGGTGGCTCAGTCGGTTAAGTGTCCGACTTCAGCTCAGGTCATGACCTCGCAGTTTGTGAGTTTAAGCCCCGCATCAGGCCCTGTGCTGACAGCTCAGAGCCTGAAGCCTGCTTTGGATTCTGTCTCCCGCTCTCTCTGCCTTTTCCCCGCTTGGGCTCTCTCTCTCTCTCTCTCTCTCTCTCTCTGTCTCTCTCAACAATAACTAAACATTAAAAAATTAAAAAAATTTACTACCAGCAAAAGAGAGCCCTAACGCATAAATGGTTATCATATACCAGTTTCTTTCACATTCCTTAATAATCGACTGGCCAAAGCAAGTTACATAGTCAAGACCAGGGTCAACAAGAGAGGAGACTACATAAACCATGTGTACAGCCAGATGTGATCCACGTGAGCTTTACTGAAACAATCTACCATGTTTTAACTGCAAAGGAAGATACATGTATAAAACTGGTAAGATCAGAGTTAAAACTCCTGTTTTCTAGTTGTAGCTCCTTTCCTATATTGTGTGAACTTAGGAAAACAATTTAAAGAGGTTTTTTTTTTTTTTTTAGAATTTAAGTTCTTAATCTGCTTAAATTAAGGAGTAAGATTTGATGAGTGGCTTTTAAATATCTTATTTTTTGGCTTGGGGGGACACCGTGTCTGAAAAATACCGAAGACGGAATCTCAATATATATATAAAGCAAAGTAACCTAGAGTTGATCTAGTTGAAGTAGAATGAGAAGCCAGAAGCTTCCACTGTTTTGC
>NW_027529467.1:579952-588755 GCF_008692635.1 Crocuta crocuta | reverse complement strand
AATGCTAGGGCTCTATAGAATCTAATTTGATTAATTGACTTCTATCAGGTTTCTTTCTGCCTTAATGTTTCATGATTAGATGAAAGCACATCAGAAATATGGAAGAGACTAAGTAATATAGCCAAATGGTCATTTTCTTCCATAGTTAATTATTTAGGTATAATACTAGCAAGCATATCTTAATTCAGAAAATGAGATATCAAGAGAATTACTTTATTTATGATGTGAATTCATTTATATAAATGAATTTATAATAAATACTTATTTGTTGTAAATGACTGCATGAGTAATAATATTTCCAGAGAATTTTTGGTCCATATGCTAATATTACTTCCATCTACTAACTAGAAAGTTTCAGTGTAGATTTTTTTTTCCTATTCTACAAATAAGAAGACCAAATCAAACACCACCGGGAATTTTACCCATTTCAGTTATTTTATTATGTTCTTATTGGAGCACGGGCATCTACCACACAAATACTCTGGTAAATGACAGATTCATTGTATGCTAATGATTGCTCATTACTGAGTGTCCTCATTTAATATCAGAAACAAGAAGTATGCCATAGACTTCCTATAAAAAAGAAAAGGATTCAGCAATTACAAATTTTAGAGCGTGCTTCAGTTATTTTGTTACCTGTT
This sequence comes from Crocuta crocuta, assembly GCF_008692635.1. Lineage (NCBI taxonomy): Eukaryota > Metazoa > Chordata > Mammalia > Carnivora > Hyaenidae > Crocuta > Crocuta crocuta. The sequence continues at coordinate 588,114 of NW_027529467.1, read as the reverse complement.
TTCTTCAGTAGTAGTTTAGTATTATCCATTCAGGAAAAACTGTTTTCTGAAATGGCTTGCCACTGAGATCGTCAAATTTATTAGACTATTACACTATTCCATAAAGTAAAAATTCCACAAAGCAATTTTTAAAATGATAAAGACCCATACTATTTATGGACAAATTCAATTTTTGAAATACTGGTTAAAATGGATTTTGTCACTTCAAAAGAGGCTCAACTACTTTTGCTTTGCTATCACCAGCAAGGACTAAAATCATATAATATTTAAGGGTGAAAAGAAAGAAAGGGATTGAAAGAGACAGAAAAAAGAAAAAAGAAAGAAAGGAGGAAGGAAGGAAGATTACAAAAAAGAAAAGGAGAGAGGGAAGTAGGAATCAAGGAAGGAAAAAGAAGGTTTTCAGGGATGCTAAGAGAACGAATGGGATGCGGCCTTTTTCTCCTAACCAATTCTAAATGGCTGAGAGTGCTGGACTTTTCTCCCCATGAAGTTTGTACGTATCTGTGGCCAAGAAAAGACCGGTATTCAGTTTCCCGTCAGACTTTGCTGAAAGGCAATACCTGCACGTGCTCACAGCTGCCCTAAAGCAGAAAGAAGCCCAGAGAGAGAGCAAAGTGCTGTAATAAGTAAATGGCAAAAATTGATAATTATTTCCAGCAGAGCCACAGTAGGCTTAATAGGGAGAGGAAAGCCTAATCTCATTAACTGTGTTGGTCAAGTCTACTAGAGCTTTACTAATGTCCTGTCAGCTTGATCTTTCACTTAATGAAGGAAGTAAAATAAATTCTCCTACTCTGCGGATTTGTTCATTTCTCCTTCCATATTTGTCAAATTTTGCTTTACACAGTTTGAGATTATGTGGTTAGGTGGAAATAAGTTTGGAAAATTTTTCTACATTGGATGATTCTTTTTTAAATTAATGCATTCATTTGCCTTAAAGTCTACTTATTCTAATATATTAATGCCAGCTAATTTTTGACTGATATATACCTGGTGTACGTCTCTAGATATCTTACCACGTAATTTTGTTGACAGCATAAAGCTGCATTTCACTTTCTATTCTGAAAATATCAACTTCCNATGACTCTTACTGGATTTTAATTCTTTTTTCTGAATTCAATTTCCTTCATCCCTAAGTAGGCTCTCCATTTGTTCTTTTAGCAAATATGTGTGAGTTTTAAATTGTCTCTGTCTCATTGTTGGATTGAAAATATTTTTATTTCATCCTTACTCTTGAGTGATAGTTTACTGGGATTTAAAATTCTAGGCTGACAGTTAATTTGCTTCAGCACTGTAATTCCATTGTCTTCAGGCTTCTGTTGCCACTGTTGGGAATTCTGCCTTCAGTATAATTTTTGTTCCTTTGAAAATAATGTGTCTTTTTCTCTCCTTGCTTTTCAGAATTTCTCTTGTCTTTGCCTTTCTATTGTTTCCTTATAACCAGATTAAGTGTCTTTAGGTGTCACTCTTTTATCTTCTACCATTAAAAAGAAATCATTTCTGCCTTTTCTTTTCTCACTTGCTCCCATAAAAAGGAAATGGGCACCTATCCTAGGTGGCCACTTGTACAGGGTCTCATTCTCCTTTCACTTGGCAATGACTTCTTTGATCTAAACATGGAGGTAGTTCAAAGCATCCCCGTGGGCCAATTTCCTGTATCCAACAAGCATCCATCTATGAGATGTAGGGAGGATATTTCTAACATCCCTTGTCAGTTTTCAAATAATCTAGGAAAAACCGACATTTTAGAAAATGGCATTATCTTCCTACTAATGGATAAACTCTCATGTCACCAGTAACATGCACCACAAATCACTTGGATTCTTCTCACCTCTGTCACCACCACCAGACCTACCTGCTCAATTCTATAAATCCTCGATAGAATGACGTTCTTCCACATTTCCCCCTGTGGCTACGGTTATTTTAAGTCTGGGGCTTAAGTCTTGGATTTTCAAGAGGGATGCAGAGAAAGAAATGTTAATAGAGGGCCACTTTAGAAAGTACTTCACAAAGATTCACTCATGAGAAAAGAGTTTTTATAACACCTACTACGGGCCAGGAGGGATGTAATGAAGAGGCAGCTTCCTAGTTTTCTGGGAGGTGCAGATAATAAATTTCTGAGGAAAAGACACATCATGGGACTAGACTGTTTCCTCTGTATACTTAAATTTTCTTTTAATTAGGTATGAGCTGTGAAGGCTATTAAATGTGTTTTTCAATCAGGCCACATAAGCCCAGTCATTACTGGGAATTCCTCATAGGATTTATGTAAATGGGTGGCTGTTATCTTTCCTTTCCATTGCTACTGAAGTCTTGAATTTCTGTATGTATTCACGGATCATTTAATGGAAAATTAGAAGAGAGCTTATTACGGAGTAGCAGCTTGCCAATATTTTAACTAGGAAGTTGTCTTTTCTATATAATTTTTTAAGAAGAAAATTTCCAAAAGAACTGAAATAAAATTTCTAATTAACCCCTCCATGGGGAAGGAAAAAAGGGATTACTGACAGCAAATTAACTGTCTTTTGCATTTCCAATTCTGAATACCATAAACTTTGTCTAATTGTCATGTGTTAAAAATAAAATCTTTTTTAAACAGAGTTGATTTTTAAGTTCTCATAGATTGATATACTAAGAGTGCAAATTAGTTTAAGCTGTTAGCAAGCCAATAAACAACACATTCTCTAGGACTTACACTAGGGAAAAAGGCTTATGCAATTTTTGATTAAATGTCTTCCTAAATGTATTATTGCACAGCATATGTTCCCTATTGAAGATCTAAGAGAAAGATTAAGATGCTGTTTGAAGTTCACATTTGTTTTTGCTTGCAGGTTCTATGTCCACAGATATAAAACAATAAAAGGCAAAGTGAGACGCTGCAGAACTGAAAGCATCTTACAATAGAACTATAAGGAGAAGTAATATATACACAGTCTTGGATATTACAGTTATGTTGCCTTGGTTATGGCAAATTATTTGACTTAAAATATATTTACTTTGATAGTATAAGACACAATCTTGTTTCGTCATTGTACGGTGCAAAGTAGAAAGAAAGAACTTGGTGCTGGCAGAACTCCCCAATGTTAGGACAAGACACAGATTAACAACTGAACAAGCTGGAAACTCGGGCTCTGGGAGGACAGGTACGCAGGGCAGCCAGCCGAGAAAGGCAGGTTAGTCGAACATCTGTGCCCGGGAATTTCAAAAAAATAATTCAAATTATAATCAAGTATGTGGACCGGACACCAGAAAAACAAGGTCGGGTTGATGTGAGAGACCAGTTCCCCAAGTCAAGAAAGACCCAGGATTCCAAGTTCAGAGGCAAGGTTCTTGTTTGAGGGACCCGGGGCTGTCCAGAACAAGGGTAGATGGTAGGTAGAGTGTACTGGTGCCTACGGAGGAGTCTGAAAACAACTAGCTGGGATTGTAGGAAATAGTGTCGAAATCTAGAGCTGGGTACTAGAACACCAGGGACAGAGGAAGATGCATCACAAGGATGGGATCACACAACGAAGGGGCCTGGGCTGCCAGGTTATATTACGGTAGTACTCAGGAGCCCGCAGGCATGACAGGGGAGACTGGCAGACAGCACAGATGGGTGCCTACATTCCAGGTCTCAGGTGAGAATTGGCTCAGGATCTGGGATGAAGTATATGAGCAGAGACGGTAGGGAAAAAAGGGGAAGAAATGGACACTGTCTGTGGGAGCTGCTGACAGTGTAACGAGAAGAAGTCTTTAAAATATTAACGGTTGGGGCTGCCTGGATGGCTCAGTCGGTTAAGCGTCCGACTCTTGATTTCAGTTCAGGTCCCGATCTCAAGGTTCATGAGACTGAGGCCCACATCAGATTCTCTTTCTCTCCCTCTCTTGGATCCTCCCCTGCACACCTCACACACACACTCTCTCTCAAAACAAATAAATAAGCTTAAAAAGAATAAACTATGAACAGTAAGACAACATTGCTGTGCGGGATATATTTCATGTACGTCTTGAGATTCCTTTGGTTCTGCCCCTCTGCCAACTTCAACCACTTGTTCCACCTCCATGTTTCTCTGCCTGAGGATGACCTGCAACTTCCTCTAGAACTAATGGAGCCAATCCCTCGGCTGCTGCTTGATGGACAGGTAGATCAGTCCCATGCTCAGAATTTCTGGCTCCTCTTGCCATGGTAGTGCATGGAGCCTGGCAGTGTGTGGGGCCAGGGAAGGCCATCTCAAAGCCTAGGACCATTAACTCCCATGGAGTAAAATCTGGCAAACAGGTGCACGAGGAAGGAGGTCAACATGGAGACAGAATTCCTTCCTTCTCTCTCCCACAGGGATGGCTCAGGGGCACTTTTCACACTGTTTTGCAAAAGTGACACCTGCCGAGCAGCCTGTGGCATCTATTCATGGAGGACCTAGTGGACGCTGAGAGAACAGCTCAAGCATCATTCACTGTTTTGCTTTCCATCCTTCCCTTTCTTGTTTCTCTTGTTTCTCACTCTCAACGCCCTGAGTTTGCAACTCTCAAGTAAAGTATCAGTATATAATTCTTGCCTCAGGCTTCACTGTCTAAGCCTTGATTGTCAAACCAAGACCATCAGCAACCTAAGAATAAAGAGCAGCATGACTTTTTAAGGCAGCATTGAATAATGGAAAAACAAAAGGCAATGGCTTTAGATTTGAGTGCTTACTCAAAAGACTTGATGTGACCTCTTACAGGGCCTCCTAAAGGGATTTTAATTTTCTGGGATTGACTTTTTCCATTTGCAAAATGGAGATGTAAAGTGGTGGCATCACTCTGTACAGGCATGGGTCCCAACTCTAATATGTAGATTAACTATGACGGTGATCTTGAAGGAGACTTATTTTATTTTTAAATATTTATTTATTATAAGAGAGAGAGCGAGAAAGAAAGAGAGAGATTATCAAGCACAGAGGATGGCTAGAGACAGAGAGAGAATCCCAAGCAAGTTCTGCACTGTCAGCATACAGCCTGATGCGAGGCTCGACCTCACAAACCACGAGATCATGACCTGAGCAAGAATCAAGAGTCAGATGTTTAACCAACTCAGCCACCCAGGTGCCCCTGGAAGGAGACTATTAAAATACAGGTTCTTAGACCACTTCCAATCTCGGAGCAATTCAGTAGGTCTAGAGTTGGCCCCTGAGGTGTAGTTTATAAAAGGTACCCAGGTGCCACTGTACAGCCAGATTTGGCAATTACCAGCAACGTGGAAAGAGCACAGTCTTTGGACACTGCACCTCTCAAATCACTTTCATTTGTGTCAGAAGCCCAGCTAAAACTAGCAGGAACCACAGAGGTAATGTGTTGACCCAAAAACTGGCATGTACAAAGGGAATGACCACCTTGACAGTGAGAGCATTCAGAGATGCACCTGAAATCGTAAGATGTCATCCATCTTTCTCAATGCTGACCTCATTCTTGGAGACTCTACCCAGTTATGCCAGACTTCTATCCTCACGGCTTCTGCAGACCTGGGGAAAAATATCCCTTTTCCAGGGTGCCCAGGTGGCTCAGTCCAATGGCTCCAGTCATGATCTCACATTCGTGGGTTCAAGCCCCACACTGGCTCTGTGCTGACACCTCAGAGCCTGGAGCTTGTTTTGGATTTCGTGTCTCCCTCTCTTTCTGCCCCTCCCATGCTTGTGCTCTGTCTCTTTCTCTCTCTCTTTCTCACTCTCTCTCAAAACATAAAATAAAATGTTAAAGGAAATTTTTTTTGAATATCCCTTTTCCAAAATTCCAGCAAAGGTCCCAAGTCTGACTCCCCCAGAATCAACTGTGGACCACTCAAGCCTTGAAACAATTTCTGTAACCAGGTGAATAAACACTCCAGTGACTAGAAAGTGAAGTAGACAAGCACTTATCAGCTTGAAGTGTGTATCAAGGTTATCATGTGCCCATTTCCACTAGTCTATAAGCTTCCTGCGGACAATCATTTAGTATGATTTCTTCATCATTTGAACCTCTTTAAAACAAATCTAAATGAATGAATGAAACTCTCCTACCTTGAAGTTCCTAACAAAAATAGATTTTAAAAAGTAACAAAACAAATGAATAATGGAAGAGGTACAAATATTACAATTAAACTATACATTTTTAGGACAAATAAATAAATGAAATGCAGCATAGCTTAGATATGGATATTAATATAGATATGGATTAATTAAATCATTTTTTTATTTTCTTAAACAATTTTATGTGTGAGAAGACATGCACTATTACCAGAAAAAAAANCTTAATACATTAAGATTTACTGGAACCACACAATTATAGCTGAAATATTCTGATAAACATTTATATATTAGTGTATAATTTCCATCTCAAAAATTACAATGTTAACTGCAAGTCTAAAGTCTCTCTTTCTTGGGGCGCCTGGGTGGCTCAGTTGTTTAAGTGTCCAACTCTTGCTTTTAGCTCAAGTCACGATCTCATGGGTTCATGGCATTGAGCCCCATGTTGGGCTCTGCACTGACAGTGCAGAGTCTGCTTGGGATTTTCCTTCTTCCTCTCTCCCACTTGCTTGCTCCTTCTCTCAAAATAAATAAAAACAACTTTTTAAAAAATAAAAAAGTAAAATCTCTCTTTAGTCAGAGAAAGACAAATACGAGATGATCTTACTTATATACAGAATCTAAAAAACAAAACAAATGAACGAACAAATAAACAAAAATAAAACCAGAAACAGACCCACAAATACACAGAACCAGCTGATGGTTGCCAGAGGGGAGGGAGTGGGGGGAATGGGCAAAATGGGTGGAGAGGAGTGGGAGATCTAGGCTTCCAGTTGTGGGATGAATAAGTCATGGACAAGGGAGGTACAGCATAGGGAACCGTCAATGATACTGTAATTGTGTTGTATGGTGATGGAAGCTACACTTTTGGTAAGCATAGGCCTATAGCAGAGCACAGAGACGTGTCCAATCACTGTTATACACCTGAAAATAATGTTAACATCATGTGCCAGCTGTATGTTAATCAATCAATCAGTCAATCAACCAATGTACAATCTCTTTTTCTGAGAAAAACCAAGCCTGCTGGCTAGAAATAAAATTTTTAAAAACATGACATTTCTAAAGGGGAGTTTATACAAAAGAAAGGCACTCAGTGTTCCAATTAGGTTATAACCACCCACAATGGGGCAAGGAAAATAATTGAAAGGATAGCCTGAAATGGAAAGAGATAGGAGTGAACATTCTCAGCAGCTCGGTCATTTGCCCACTCTAGAGGCAGCTTGGGCCGAGGCCAGAGTGCAAGAGCACATGACCCAATCTTCTGACTCAGCCAAGGAATCTGTCTGTGAGCAGTGATGTGAACTGAGGAAAATACTTTGGTCAACAGGGGTGATTCCTGCATCCAGTAGTGTGATCAGGGAAGAGGAGGAGCAAAAGGTTCAGTTACTGCCCATGAACACATTCTCCAAAGGTGATACCTATCATGACTCAGATTAGGATGAAAAGTATTACAGACAGCCGGATAATCAATAAAACATAAATATCAGTGGTCAGACCTTGAAAGCTGTACATAAGATATTAATAGGTTTATTTTTCAAGTGCCCACTCAGCTGCCAACCACTAAAACTTCCATCATTTCTTCTTTTACTCCATCTCCAGATCCCCCCACTTTTCCTAATGTTAGATCCCAGCTAGGTTTCTACATGAAGTGAGACAGTTAGGTGCACCAGAGGAGCCCTCCACATCCCAGACTTGGTGAGGAGGCACCTCTCTGAGGAAAGACAAGGTGATTATTTCCTTCCACAAGAAGGTGATCACAACATAATTCTTATTACACCAAAGACAAAGATCAAAATATTGTTAGTAGAAGGTCAAAATGAAAATTCTCTCAGATTCTATGCTTAATGGTAAAATAAAGAAACTTAGTGAATGTAGGAATAGTAAATAATCATAGGCATAATGCCGAAAAGAGACTCACCTCAAATACCTTAATTATGTTTTATTACATCTATGTGTGATGGTACAATGGAATGTACCACTAGTCAGCCTTCATTGCATTCAAATGAGTACTGCAGTTGCCCACAGACTTAAGAACAAAATTCTATTACAGAGATTATTTTTCTACTGATTTTTTTCAAATGAAGTTTTATGCTCTGTTCTTTACACACACACACACACACACACACACACACACACGCACAC
>NW_027529467.1:578701-579942 GCF_008692635.1 Crocuta crocuta | reverse complement strand
CTTTACACACACACACACACACACACACACACACACACACACACGAAGATATAGCAGTGACAAGCAAAATCGCAAGATTTTCGAAATTATGTAAGTACACTTAATTAATTACTTTCGTGATTTCTGAAACTCACTAAAGTTCGATGTATTACACCTTCATGAAAATCTCTTCTGAACCCCCATGCACAAAAATGGAAGATGAATTCATAAAACTGTACCTTCACTTTGTTTTTCCGAAAAATAAGAAGAAAGAGTGACTTATACCAGAACCTTCAAATATTAGAATAATATTGATTGATCAATTAGATCAATTAGAATATTGATCAACCAGGGAGATAAGGCCATGTAATTATTTTCAATCAGATAATATCTATATAGAAACAACTGATCTAAAATATAAAAGGCTGAAAGTTTTAAACAGAGCCGACAATTAAATATATCTAATATGTCAGTCTACTCACTAACAATTTGCAAATCATTTGAAACTGAAAACAAGAGGCTGGGCCTCTTTTATTTGAAACAATAAAAGGCAAAGGTTGGGTTAAGTTCTCCTATGCCTAGTCATATTTCTCGATGCCACGAGCACTGTCAGTACATCTAACTAGCTAGTTATCCAAAGAAGTAACACTCTGAGTCACAAGACAGACTGAAAGAATGAGTCACAGACGAGTGACAACCAATAATGAAAATGTCACTCAGAGCATATGCCCCAAGGATGGCAAACACTAGGGACAATTATCCACATCAAGTTTCTAAAAGACTAGGATCTTCTCAATTGTGTTCACTGCTGTATCTTGGGTGCCTTAACACTGCTTACACACAGTAGGTTCTCAATAATAAGTATTTGTTGACTGAAGTATCCCATAATCTACCTTCTTTGTGTAAAGAGTGAATTATGCCACTATTGTTTACCCTCTCTGTGTTCGAATTTTCTCACCTTTAAAATGTGGAACTTGGGCTAAATCAGGAGCTTTCAAACTGTATTCTCAGAACGCCAGGCTTCTGAGAATATGCTNAAACTTAGTTCTGAAGCATTTTCTCTGGTTTTGAACAGAAAGGCCTTCCATTTACCTAATTTATATAATGGGTATTTCATATTATTTAAACTTCCCTCCCAAAACAACTATTGTTATTATTAACATACTCTTAAACAATCAGTGTGTCAAGAAAAAATCTGGGGAAAATAGGAAATACTTTAAGATTAATGAAAATGAAGATGAAACATACAAAAACGTATAGGA
>NW_027529467.1:576616-578620 GCF_008692635.1 Crocuta crocuta | reverse complement strand
TCCTATAAGGAAATTTATAACTATAAGTGCCTATAATAAAAAGAAAAGAGATTTGAAATCAAAAACCTAAACTTTCACTTTAAGACACAGAAAAAAGAAGAGTTACATAAACTGAAAGAAGGTAGAATGAAAAAAATAAAGACCAAAAGAGAAATTAACAAAATAGAGAAAACAACAGAAAGAAATCGAACCAAAAGTTAGTTCTTTGAAAAGAGCAACAAAAATTGACAAACATTTAGTTAAATGGACCAAGAGAAAAAGAAACTACTCAAATTACTGGAATCAGAAATGAAACTAGGAGCATTACTTCTGCCTTATAGAAACAAAATGAATATAAAAGAATGCTATAAACTACCCAAATGCCAAAATTTACATAATTTAAATGACACAAATCACTGAAACTAATTCAAAAAATAAAGAGACTCTCTAAATAGATCTATATAGGGTACCTGGGTAGCTCAGTCCATTGTCTGACTTCACCTCAGGTCAAGCCCTGCTTCACGCTCTGTGTTGACAGAGCCTCTCCCTCTCCTGCTCCTCCTCTGGTCATGCTCTGTCTCTCTCAAAAATAAATAAACATTAGAATTTTTAAAAAAATAAAAAGATCTACATAAGAAGTAAAGATATTGAGTAAGTGACTAAAAATTTCCCAACAAAGAAAAACCCATGACCAGATGGCTTCCACTGGTGAAATACACCAAACACAAAGAATCAACACCAATCCCTCTGAAATGCTTTCAAAAAAATAAAAGAGGAAGGAACATTTCCTAACTCATTCCATAAGGTCAGTATTATCACACAGATGTCATAAGAATAACTGTACCAAATTTCTTATGAATGTAAAAGCAGAATCATCAATGAAATGCTAGCAAATAGAATTCAGCAACATATAGAAGAATCATCAGCATTACTGCCTTAATGTGTTTGGGATGGTATAACAAAATACCACAGACTACTCATAAACAACACACTTATTTATCACAATTCTGAGGCTGAAAGTCCAAGAATGAGGTATCAGCAGAGTCAAGACGTTCTTCTGGGTTTCAGATTTCTCTTTGTCAACTCCCATTAGACATTGAGTGAACTAGCATTCTGGGGCATCTTTTATGAGGATATTAATCCTATTCATGAGGGCTATGTCCTCATGACCTAATCACCTTCCAAAGGCCATACTATCACCTTGGCCATTAGGTTTTCAACATATGAATTCTGAAGGACCAAAAACATTCAGATCATGGCAATTAACAAATGGGATTTATCACAGGGATGCGAGATTGGTTTAACTTCCAAAAATCAGTGTATACGATATGCTTTATGAATAGAACAAAAATATTTTTAAAAACTACATTTCATCCCAATTATGCAGAAAAGTAATTTAGAAAAAAACAATACACTTTCAGACTATATAGTTTCTCTGGATAATTCCAGCATCCTTCTCTCACCTATCCAACCATATTCTACCCTTTACCTCTTTGAAAAAAGCTTCCTATCCCTTCTGCCTGTTCATTCTATTTCCAATTCTACCTCATCCCGCCCTGCCTTCTCTCTCTTTCTCTATGCTCTTCAACCAGCACTGCATATACACGGCTATTTAACTGTAGCTGGGAAATCCAGGTATATGCTTTAAACCGTTCTTTGTCCATCGGTTATCTTCTTTTTTTTCTCCTTTCCTTTTCCCCTTTTTTGACCCATTTATGTAATTTATACTCCATATTATTCGCCCTCCCTCNTACACTTTCATGAGAAAAACACTCAACAAGCTAGGAAGAGATGGGTAGTTCCTCAAACTCACAGAGGGTATCTATGAAATACCTATGACTATCATGATACTCAATGATTAAAGACTGGATTCTTTGCCCATAAATTCAGGAAGAAGACAGGAATGTGCCCTCTTATCACTTCTCTTTAACACTGTGGTCGAGGTATCGACCAGATCAATTACTTAAGAAAAAGAAACAAAAATAATCCATTTCAGAAGGGAAGACAGAAGACCATCTCTATTCC
>NW_027529467.1:576162-576547 GCF_008692635.1 Crocuta crocuta | reverse complement strand
TATGCATATAACATTATACTGTACACAGAAAGTTCTAAGTAATCCAGTAAAATATATTAGAATTAAAAAATCAATTCATCAAGGTTACATGATATCATTTTAATATAGAACATCAAGTATATTTCTATACATTTGCAGTGAATAATCTAAAAATGAAATTAAGAAAACAATTCCATTTGTAATGTCATGAAAAAGAAAATACTTACGAATATGTTTAACAAAAGAAATGTAAAACTTATACTCTTAAAACTATAAAACACTGTTACTGAAAGAAATTAAGGGATACCTAAAGAAATGGAAAAATATTGCCAAGTTCATGAACAAGACTTAATATTGTTAAAATGACAATCTTCTTCAAATTGATTTATATATTCAATGCAATACC
>NW_027529467.1:569503-576143 GCF_008692635.1 Crocuta crocuta | reverse complement strand
CAGTTGGGTTTCTTTCAGAAATTGACAAGCCGATTCTAAGATCCATATGGAAATGTGAGAAAACCAGAACAGCCAAACAATTTGGTTAAAAAGAACAATGTAGTAGGACCCATACTTTCTGATTTCAAAACTTACTACAAAGCTAAAGTAGTTAGAAAAGTGTGGTACTGGCATTAGGAAAGACATGTCGATCTATGGGATAAAATAGAGAATCCAGAAATAAACCATGTATTTATGGCCAAGTGATTTTCAACACGGTTATCAAGATACTTAATGCAGAAACTGTTTTTTGAACAAAAGGTTCCAAGACCACTGGGACAGCCACTGCCGGGAGCCGCACCGGCCTCGCTGGATGGCAGTCATAGCAAGGAAATGGCAGTGTTTGCTCAGCTTCTGCCATGAGAAATGAAGACTAGTATCTCCTTCTGCTACTACTGGCTCATGTTGGAAATGAGGCTGCTGTTATTGCCCAGGCCTCACAAGATTCCATATCAGACCCATATTCTGAACACAGATACCTCATAAGGAAAAGCATATTCCTGCCTTTACAAAAGAGACTTTAGATGAAAGCTCTGTGGATGATTGTCAACAGGCTCTTCCTATGGGCCTTGCAGACCCAAGACTTAGATAATGAAGGGGGTTAAGAACACAAGAGTTACAATTGAGCCTGGCCCTGAGACAAAGGGCCTATTTTGGGGTTAAGAGCAAAACATAGTTACTACATATATCTTTGCTAATTGGTGAAGCATAGCAGTCCCTTCCTCAAGGCCTGCATTCCACAAACACCCTCTCTCACACTGGCAGCTGCGATGAGGATAGATAAGAGTAGCTAAAACATAAACCCAAGGGCAAAAGACTGACCCATTCAGGGCCCCCATGATAGTTTCCACAAACAAACCAATTCAGAAACATTCATCCTCTTGAGAGCCAGACAAAATACTCCTAACTTATCTATACACAATTTGACTTACATGTTATCCTGTTTTTCACTAAGAACATTCTGTTATTTCCTTGGTCAGAATAATTCTGCAATTGATATCACAAAAGGCCTCCCATTGTAAGAAATTCTTTTCTCTGACTTCATCTTGTTGCTGAACCTTTAAATAAAGACACAAAAACCGACAGGACAGAAATGCCTGCCTGGTGATCAGAAGGAATCTCGGGGCTCTCTCACTCTCTCTCTCGCCGACACCGTCCATCCTTCAGGGACCCCTGGACCTGCCGGAGCCGATTCGGCCTCCAGCAAGCCACATTCAAAAGAATGAAGTTAGACCTCTACCTCAAATAATATACAAATATTAACTCAAACCAGTTGAAAGATCTAAATGTAAGGGCTAAAGCTATAAGATTCTTAGAAGAAAATAGAGCTAAATCTTCATGACCTCAAATTATGCAATGGATTCTGAAATATGACATCAAAAACAAGAGCAACAGGATCAACAACAAAAATAGACAAATTAGAATTCATTAATTTAACAACTATGCTTCAAAGAATACTATCAAGAGAATGGAAAGACAACCCATAGAATGGAAGAAAATAATTGCAAATCACATATCTGATAAAGTATTCTATCCAGAATACAGAGGGAACACTTGCAAATCAATAAGACAACTTAAAAAATTGGTACAAGTTCTGAATAGACATTTATGCAAATGATATATAAATAACCAATAAAGTCAATAGTTATTAAAGAAGCTCAACATTCTGAGGCACCTGATTTGCAGGGAAATGCAAATCAAAACCAAAATAGACACCATTTCTACCCACTAGGATCACTGACATTAAAAAGTCAGATAACAAGTATTGCTGATAATGCGGAGACACTGGAACCCTCACACACTGCTGGTGAAATGTCAAACGGCACAGCCACTTGGGAAAACAGTCTGGCATTTCCTCAAATGTTTAAGCATGATTACCATGTGAACCAACAGTTCTATGAACAGCTATATATATATACACCCAGGAAAAATGAAAACATGTTCACTCCAAAAAATGTTTAGAGCAGCATTATTCATGGTAGGCAACAGGTAGCAGCAACCCAAACATTCATCAACTGATGAATGGTTAACCCAAATGTGTTACCATCGTACCATAGGGTATTATTTGGCCACTGAAAGGAATGAAGGATAGATACATGACACAACACGGGTAAACGATGAAAACATTACACTAGGTAAAAAAAAGCCAGTCATAAAATATCATATATTACATGATTTCTTTTATATGAAATCTCCAGAATAGGCAAATCCATGTGGAGAGAAAGATTCATGATTGATTAGGGCTAAGGGGAAGGGTAGATGACAGGGAGTGGATAGTTAAAGGGTAATGAGTTTCTTTTTGAGGTAATACAAATGTTTTAAAATTGCCTGGGGCAATGGTTACATTTATTTATGCACATATATAAAACCACTGAGTTATACACTTTAAAAAAATTTTTTTTTAATTTATTTTTGAGAGAGAGAGAGACAGCATTAGCAGGGGAGGGTCAGAGAAAGAGGGAGACACAGAATCCGAAACAGGCTTCAGGCTCTGAGCTATCTGTCAGCACAAAGCCTGACATGGGGCTCAAACCCATGAGTCGTGAGATCAAGACCTGAGCCCAAGTCGGATGCTTAACTGATTGAGCCACCCAGGCGCCCCGACACTTTAAATTGGTGAACTGCATGAGATATGAATATCTCAATAAAGTTATTCTAAATGAAATACATTAATAGAAGAATAAAGTTTAAGTATAGGTAAATATCCTTTTTAAAAAAAAATTTTTAAGGTTTTATTTATTTCTGAGAGAGACAGAGAGAGAGACAGCGTGAAGAGGGGAGGGTCAGAGAGAGAGGGAGACACCGAATCTGAAGCAGGCTCCAGGCTCTGAGCTATCTGTCAGCACAGAGCCTGATGCAGGGCTCGAACCCACAAACAGTGAGATCATGACCTGAGCTGTAGTTGGAGGTTTAACCAACTGAGCCACCCAGGTGCCCCTGTAAATATCCTTTTATTTTTCACTTGATATAAATGCAAATTTATATAAGGTATTTACATAACACGTATTGCCTTTTATGATTATGATTACAAGTCTTCTCAGGAGGTAGGCTATAAAAGAAACTATTACATTTATAATTAGATATAAACTTAAAGATCATAGATAGAAAATGTGGTTTTTGTTCTCTTTGATCTTATGAGATTTAAATGTTTTATATGGATTATTGAATTCCTTTTGGAATTTGATAATATTCTTTTATAGANGGCTTACAAAAGTGAAAAACCTATATGAAAAATGCATTTGAATTCTACTTCTAAGTGATTTAAAGAAATTCTATTTCAAAAGGCCTTTGCAAATTTAAAGTTTTTACCAAAAAACAATGTAACAAATGCATCACCACAAATACAACTATAGCTATTTTAAGAAAAATGGACTAAGGCACACTTTTAAGATTAGGTGATTTGGCGATGTGAACAATATAGTACATTGCTTCAATTTAACTCAGCTTAATCATTAAAACTAACATTTTAACTGGTACTCAAATGAAATTTACTTTTATTCTATTTGAAAGGCATTTGTGGTTATTTGATATAACTCAGATATTTGGTTTATTTGACCAAGAACATTTAATAAATTTTAAGCAGGAATTTGTGTTCATTTTTACTGCAACAATTTGACAGTCTTATTTTCATACTGAAGGATAATTTAGCTATTACAATAATGTATTAAATCCTTGTAAAACAGAACTACATACAGTGTTATTAATAATAAATTTTTAGTACAGTTTACAATCATATTTTATATTAAACAGCTGTCATGGAAGGATTTACTGAATATCCATCACCTACTAGATCACTAGTTATTAGTAAGTATTAAAGAACTAAGAAAATTGGAATCAAATGGGAGAAGGTACAAAGAACAGTGTTCCTAAAATATGCACTAATATGCCTGCCATATATCTCTTGAGAGAGAAGAAGAAATTGAGTCAATATAAATACTAGAAACTGAAGAGATAACCATGGAAATGAGAGTTTTGAACTCCGTGTAAGTGATCAGCAAAACCAGACTAGAGCATTTTGTTTCAGTCTTCTTGCACTATTTTCCATGAGTGGCACAATAAACACACAGGACCCTCTATATTGGGGAGGTAAGAGCTCTTGGATCCACAGCAGATTGCCTGTTCACCTCTACCCATTTAGGGTGCATCAAACTCTTCCTGTCCATAAATTTCAATATCCCCAGAACCACAGATAGATGAGACTTTAAATCAAGATCTACAACCATGTAAAAGTCGATGTTTTATGAGGCCTGAGGCTTTTAAAATTTAGGGACCTTCTTGAAAAAAAAAAAGAATGCAAAATTGCCAAAATGAAACTAGGTACAGGGACTAAGAAGTGGGGTGAAAAAAGGATGAATAATAAAATTTATGTGTCTTTGGAATCATTGTAAATCTGCCTCTGAAATCACTATATGTTTCAGTGATATTTCATGGTCAGATTTAATAGTTCCAGTGCCTAGAGATGAAGTACTTTAAGGGTGAGAAGACTAGAATATAATTAATGGCCAACATTTATTAGGTATATCATACAGCATTAAATTCTTAACATATGTTATCTCGTTAAATCTGCATCTCATCGAAAAGAGATAGATGTGATTACTTTTTCCATTTGTGAAGTACTGATGAAGACCTCAATCATGAAGAGCGGGAACAGAAAAGAAGAGAAGGAAATAAATTACAGAAAATTGAGAATTACAAAATGAATTGCAGGTATGAGCTCAAAAAAAAAAAAGAGAGAGAAGTGTGAAGAAGATGCCCATATTTCTAATATAAGGGGAAAAGGGTGGATATATGTCCCATCATATGAAAAGATAAAGATTATATGATAAGGAACAAATCAATGGAGAATAATAGTACATTCATTTTGAATCTGAGGGACAAATCTATTTGTATATATATATGTGCATATATATATATCTAGGTTGGAATGTCATATGCTTCTGAATATCTGAGTTGAAAACAGAAGGAAAAGGATAGGCATAGAAATAAATATTAGTGATTTTAATGGTAGTTTTAACTATGGGAGTGTACAAAATCCCCTTTGGGGTACGTTAAAAGTAATAAAACCCCAGTAGGACAAGTAGAACCTTGAAGACTCCCAATTTGATGGAGTAAACAGAAGAACTCGCAAAAAGACTGAGCAGCAATCTTGTCAAGGGGATGGGGGACAAATGCAAGGAACAAGGTTAAAGCCTCATGTCAAATGTCTAGAATTCTGAGTAGATACGTAATCATCCAGGTTAGATGTACTAGAGATCCAGTAAGATGTAGACTGAGAACGGCCCATTGGCTCTGGTAATTGGAAAGCAACTGCCCATTTTACTCACGCAAGAATACAAACTGCAAATACAGATGGTTCTACTGAAAAGTATGTTTGTCATGGGAAAGGTATGAATTTCTTTAGTTTCTGAAGCCTGAGAAAGTTTGAGAGTCAAAAATGAAGGAACTGCTCTCAAAGGAGGAGGAGCTGTGACAAATGATAGAGAAGAGCCCAAGAGCAGGTTATCTGGGATAAGACAAAGGGAATACACAGCAAGGGTGACAGAGTAGAATCCTACTATTTGGAGACTGCGAGGGACATGGTAAGGGGGTTAAGGAAGAGTGTGTGCTCCTTTACACCCTTTTTCCTCTATGACAGAGGTGACAAAGTCATTTGCCCAGTGAAGGTTGGAGATATGTAAAGACTGGAGTAAAGAGGCTGCTTGAATTTTTTTTTTTTTAATGTTTTATTTATTTCTGACAAAGAGAGAGAGAGAGAGAGAGAGAGACAGCGTGAGCAGGGGAGGGTCAGAGAGAGAGGGAGATACAGAATCTTAAACAGGCTCCAGGCTCTGAGCTGTCAGCACAGAGCCTGATGCAGGGCTCGAACCCAAGAACTGTGAGATCATGACCTGAGCCGAAGTTGGAGGCTTAACCGACTGAGCCACCCAGGCGCCCCTAAAGAGGCTGTTTGAAAAGACTAAAAACTGTGTGGAAAGACTGTTGTGAATCATGCTAGAGTCCTTGGATAAGCAGTAATAGCTACTGTTAATCATTAGGAATTTCAAAAAGGTAAAAACTGACAGGAAACATTGATACGAATGGGCAGAAGACAGCCACTTTCAATAATTCCAGGGTGCGTGGGTGGCTCAGTCCGGTAAGTGGCAGACTTCGGCTCAGGTCATGATCTCCCAGTTCACAAGTTTGAGCCCCGCGTTGGGCTCGGTGCCGAGAGCTCAGAGCCCGGAGCCTGCTTCGGATCCTGTCNGATAAATGTTTGCCATTTCCTTCTTTCTCCATGCCACCCATAAAAAACAAAATTTAGGGGCAACTGGCTGGCTCAGTCTGTAGACCACGTGACAGTTGATCTTGGGGTTATGAGTTCAAGCCCCACGTTGGGTGCAGAGATTACTTAAAATATATTTAAAAAAANTGTTATTTTATTCAATCTGCTATTATCCTGAATTTGAATAAACTGTTTTTGTAAACTTAATTTATTTAAATGTGTGCTGAAGAATGCTGAAACAGAAACCTGGGCTGCAAGCTTTCTCTACAAAGTGAACTGCATAGAAAATCAAGTTAGACAGGAACCACAATATGCAAATCACATTTTAAAACTTTTCTG
>NW_027529467.1:567199-569424 GCF_008692635.1 Crocuta crocuta | reverse complement strand
AAAACTTCATACTTATTTATAAATTAAATTTCATCTTAATATGCCAGTTTTCATCATTTTGCCCAAAGGAAGTGACGCTCAATAGTGTTGAGTGAATGGCTGAATAAGTGAACTGTTTGGACTAGGAATCCTAGCTGGGCTTATAATACACAGTTATCCAGTTATCTCAAAGGGGTAAAAAAAAATGATCATAATAAATTTTTCTTTTAAAAATTTAATAGTACAGGGGCACCTGGGTAGCTCAGTTGGTTAAGTGTCTGATTCTTGATTTCAGCTCAGGTAATGATCTCACAGTTAGTGAGTTCGAGATCCACATCAGGCTCTGTGCTGACAACTCAGGTCTACTTGGGATTCTAGTGATCTCTCTCTCGCTCGCTCTCTCAAAAATATGCATTTAAAAAAATTAACTGTACATTGAAAAGATTTTTTTAAAAAAGACAACAATTTCACTTAAGAGGTATCACCAGCTTGACAGCTAATGAGTCAAACATGTCCTCAAAGTTATCGCGTAAACTCAAGCTTCTCTGTTTATTTTTTTGATTTTTAATGTTTAGACAGGGCACCTACTCTCCAGTCTGTGGTAGGCTGCATCATCCCTCTTGTTTTAGACCAGACCTAGTTAATAAATCCTTGTTATCTGCTTGGCCACTTAGCATTTGAATTTTGGATTTCTGATCTCCTAGGAAGGTAAAATGAACAGATTATCTTGTGACATTATGATTTGTAACCACCTTTTGGATTTAGAAATATTTTATATAATTAACACAAAGCCACGGGAGGGGCTCCTGGGTGGCTCAGTTGTTTAAGCATCTGACTTCAGTTCAGGCCATGATCTCATGGCTCGTGGATTCCAACCCTGCATTGGGCTCTGCACTGACAGTCCGGAGCCTGCTTGGGATTTTCTCCCTCCCTCTCTCCCTCTCTCTCTTTCTCTCTCTCTGTCCCTGCCCTACGTGTGTGTGTTCTCTCTCTCAAAATAAATAAATCAGCTTTAAAAAGAAAGTTACAGGAAAAGAACAAAGGAAAATCTAACAAGTTAGTAGCAATATAAAGTAGAATCCATGACACTGGAGTTATGATACATTGTAGGAATAGCCCTAGTAAAGAAATTATAATCCCATTATTATCTACCAGCTTGGAAAGAAGTGAAAAGAAAACAAATTAATTTTAGATATTTTAAGTTGCTTAGTCACACTGTTTACATCTTACTGCTTATATTTAATAATGTAAATTTGCTAATATTCTATTAAATGTAGGGTGGTCCTTCATAATTACAATAAAAGAATAAAAGGGGATCAGGAGACCAAGAATAAGTATTCAACTACTAAAGGTCCTAGTCCAGATCAAAGACAAATTACTCATAAATAACATACTGTTCTCTGATAAGCTCTTTGCTACCAATATCTCTCCTATCCTTAAAAGCTAACCTGAGCCTCAACTCCACCACAACTGCTATAACCTAGTTCACTGTAAAACCAAGAGCTCACCTTCCTTAAAGTGCACTCACTATCTGTATTGGACAACCACTCCTTAACNTAACAGGTCTGCAAATTTCAGTACTGGCAATTTAACACTTAAATTCAGTACATAATTTAGATTACTGTAATACAGTATGTTCGTTATTTATAATGCAAAACATTCAATAACTGATATATATGTACACTGAACGATCTCTTCAATTATGTTACGAACATCCTATTAGTAGAGATACTCTCTAAATTTTAGGATTTCACAGCGCCTGGGACAGAACAAAATATTGCAGTCCACACGTTACTGATTACCTGTTTTGTTTGCAGATTTAATTTCTTGAGGGTGAGTCAACTTAGCTTGAGTTTCTGGAATCTGAGGAATGTAGATTTTCCTAGGGATATCAAAATGTTCTGGAAGGCTCAGTTCGGCTGTGTATAAAATGGACTTAGGCATCTTCAACTTTGAGGTAGTAAAGAGCACACAAGTCTGCAAATAAACAGAGTATAAGTGGAATGTAATTCTCTTAGCCTTTACCTCCAAAACACACACACACAAAAGCATTATGTATTTACACCACTTANAGACACGGTATTTTTTAAATGGTGGAAGAGAACACTAACATGTTTTATACAATCAATGGAATCATCATTTATTAAGAGATGCTCAATGCCCCTTGATGTAATCCTCTCAGTGTTGAAGAATTCATTGCTATAGGGAAAAACCAATTCCCCTGGTGAATGGCATGGAGAAAGTAC
>NW_027529467.1:567013-567182 GCF_008692635.1 Crocuta crocuta | reverse complement strand
CTGGTGAATGGCATTAAGAAAGTACTTCCCTCCTTGAATTGATCCCTGTGCTGCTAAACATCTAACCCATTAGGTCTAGTTCTCATCAGAAGTACAATTAAGGGTGTCTGGGTGACTCAGTCCGTTGAGCATGTGACTCTTGATTTTGGCTCACGGTTGTGAGACTGTG
>NW_027529467.1:566498-566811 GCF_008692635.1 Crocuta crocuta | reverse complement strand
CCCCCCAAAAGAAACCCAAACATACCTTTTTTTCTTTCTGCCTCTCCCATTCCAAACATACATTTTACACAGGTTTGATATTTTTAGTCCCTTCAGCCACTATTTATATAATGGAAGTTACAACAACTTCCCATCATGCTTATGATCCTCAAGACATAGTCTAGTTAAATATTATCCTTCCTAAAATAGAATACTAAAGAGAAAGCTGGCTCTCAAGGTGTGAACCAAGCAATGCAAAGCACAGAGGTAAGTAATCATTTTTTTTTTTATTTGGATGCTCTACTGCTAACCACACAGTACAGCCCAATGGTTA
>NW_027529467.1:565736-566373 GCF_008692635.1 Crocuta crocuta | reverse complement strand
TGCATTCATAACCCAACTCTAAGTAAGCTCGGTCAGGCTTTAATGAAAGCCACAAAGTCTTCATTTGTAAAATATGGGCAGTGATAGTATACACTGCCTATCCCTGGTGTGAATATTTAAAACAAAAACAAAATTCACGTCCTTGGAGCATATGTTGAATGCTCATGTTGGCTATTAGTAGCATCGCTGTCACCATGATCATCATGATCGTGGTCATACTATCATTACTCAACAAAAGTAAATGTGAGTGCCATTAGCAATTTTCTCATTCACCGGGTTTATCTATGAACTCCACAAGGATTTTTTTCTACAAAGTAACATTTTATCAACTATGTTATTTTGGAAATTAAAATCACGTCAATTAAAAACCAAATTAATTCATTTACATTTATCATTGTGTTTGGTTCATTTTTCTAGTCAGTGTTAACAAATTATCTATTCACATCAGCAATTAGCTCTTTAATCTAAACATATATCACTTGCCTTCTATATCTTTAAGTCATTAAGTCATGATATATTGACATAGACTCTCTTCTTGGCCAAACTCTAGTTAGAGTCCTCCAAAGCCTCTCCCCAGTAGGCCTCAACCTTGGCGTACAGAAACTGCAGATTTTCAGTATAAATGATTTTTTCTACC
>NW_027529467.1:564235-565678 GCF_008692635.1 Crocuta crocuta | reverse complement strand
CCCTCCCTCACACACACACACACACACACACACACACACACACACACACACACAAAAAGCAGACCTGAATAAGCACTGACATAGTTTCTAACAATTCAAGGCCATATCCCTAAGACGATCCCGGTTCCCCTTAAAGTGTCTACATGAGGGAACTCAATGCTCCCAGAAGAATATACTGTTTGTTCCAGCCAAAACCTGGTGATAGGTAGATACACCCCTCAGTTCTTTCTTTGAACAGTTACTTTATTNGGCTCTGAGCTGGCAGTCAGCACAGAGCCCGACGCGGGGCTCGAACCCACGAACCGCGAGATCATGACCCAAGCGAAAGTTGGACGCTTAACCGACTAAGCCACCCAGGCGCCCCTGAACAGTTACTTTAAAAAGCTTGCTATTATAAATCCTTTCTTCTTCCTCCACCCATTGCATTCTCCCCCTTTTTGAGATGTAAGTTTTCTACCACCCAGGACTGTCTTCTCAAGGATCTCAGAATGCAAACATTCAAGGAGACAGTGACCCCAGCCAGGTAGGTACCGCGTTCTAATGTGCATCACTACCTCCAGTTATAAAGGTCCTCGAAGTTCATTTCTCCTGCAGATAAGCATCAATGAACAAATCCAGATCATATTGACCAACCCCCTCACACTTATAAATGTACACTTCCCTGATTATGCTCAATATTATTAAGTAACCAGCTATCATCCCTCCTTAGTTCCTCATCCTCCCTTTAAAACTCTCAGTTTCCTCCGCACAAATATAAATTCAGTTCATGCTGAATCCTTCTCCTTGTTGCAACAGTCACTGAATAGTCTGTCCTCATTGGCATAACTAGTATTTAGCTTTCTTTATCTTTGACAGTATTAATAGGATTACTCCATGATGTAGAGTGCACTTACATTATACAAATACAAAAACCGTTTCCTTTACCCTCCTGAATCCTCACCAAGGAGATCTTTAGACTTCCTTGCTTTTAATGTTTATTTATTTATTTTGAGAGAAAAGGAGAGAAAGAGAAAAAGGGAGAACACAAGTGGGGAAGGGGTGGAGAGAGAGAGGGAGAGAGAGAATCTCAAGCAGGCTTCACAGAGCCTGACACGGGGCTTGATCCAATGAACCATGAGATCATGACCTGAGCTGAAATCAAGAGTCAGACACTCAGCTGACTGAGACACCCATGCACCCAGATTTCTTTTTTAAACCTATTATTAAATTTCAAAATTTAAATGATTCTTCCTACCATTTATCACAGAATATGTAGCATGGCTTTTAATACATAAACTTGAAAAAGTTAATAGAATATATAAGGAAACTACCCTGTAAGTTTTGAATCTTTCCAGTATCTCTGTGTATATCATTAGAGTTGATTTATTAATGGCCAACAGAATATGAATTCAATAAATGAGTGCGAAGTGGTGAAGTGGTAGAAATTCATACTCCTGACACAAG
>NW_027529467.1:563786-564127 GCF_008692635.1 Crocuta crocuta | reverse complement strand
TGAAGCAAAAAAAAAAAAAAATAGATGTGTCACTTTTCTTTGGAAGAAAAGCAATTACATTTATTCAATTAGATTTATACCAAGGATGATTTTAGATTTTCTTATGCAGTTATTCTATGCTATAACAGCACATTTTAGACTTTTATTCCATTATTCAATTTCATTGAATAATGAAGTGAGTATATCATCTGGAGACTATGCAGGGGAAGGAAAAGAGTAATGGACTAGGGTGTAAGAACCTGGGTCCATCTCTATTCCGTCACAAATCAGTGGTGTGACCTTAGGCTATCATCTTACTATTTCAGGGTCTGGGTTTGCAGGTCTGTAAGAGATTGGACTAC
>NW_027529467.1:562351-563545 GCF_008692635.1 Crocuta crocuta | reverse complement strand
GGCTCTGAGCTGGCAGTCAGCACAGAGCCCGACGCGGGGCTCGAACCCACGAACCGCGAGATCATGACCCAAGCGAAAGTTGGACGCTTAACCGACTAAGCCACCCAGGCGCCCCTGAACAGTTACTTTAAAAAGCTTGCTATTATAAATCCTTTCTTCTTCCTCCACCCATTGCATTCTCCCCCTTTTTGAGATGTAAGTTTTCTACCACCCAGGACTGTCTTCTCAAGGATCTCAGAATGCAAACATTCAAGGAGACAGTGACCCCAGCCAGGTAGGTACCGCGTTCTAATGTGCATCACTACCTCCAGTTATAAAGGTCCTCGAAGTTCATTTCTCCTGCAGATAAGCATCAATGAACAAATCCAGATCATATTGACCAACCCCCTCACACTTATAAATGTACACTTCCCTGATTATGCTCAATATTATTAAGTAACCAGCTATCATCCCTCCTTAGTTCCTCATCCTCCCTTTAAAACTCTCAGTTTCCTCCGCACAAATATAAATTCAGTTCATGCTGAATCCTTCTCCTTGTTGCAACAGTCACTGAATAGTCTGTCCTCATTGGCATAACTAGTATTTAGCTTTCTTTATCTTTGACAGTATTAATAGGATTACTCCATGATGTAGAGTGCACTTACATTATACAAATACAAAAACCGTTTCCTTTACCCTCCTGAATCCTCACCAAGGAGATCTTTAGACTTCCTTGCTTTTAATGTTTATTTATTTATTTTGAGAGAAAAGGAGAGAAAGAGAAAAAGGGAGAACACAAGTGGGGAAGGGGTGGAGAGAGAGAGGGAGAGAGAGAATCTCAAGCAGGCTTCACAGAGCCTGACACGGGGCTTGATCCAATGAACCATGAGATCATGACCTGAGCTGAAATCAAGAGTCAGACACTCAGCTGACTGAGACACCCATGCACCCAGATTTCTTTTTTAAACCTATTATTAAATTTCAAAATTTAAATGATTCTTCCTACCATTTATCACAGAATATGTAGCATGGCTTTTAATACATAAACTTGAAAAAGTTAATAGAATATATAAGGAAACTACCCTGTAAGTTTTGAATCTTTCCAGTATCTCTGTGTATATCATTAGAGTTGATTTATTAATGGCCAACAGAATATGAATTCAATAAATGAGTGCGAAGTGGTGAAGTGGTAGAAATTCATACTCCTGACAAAAG
>NW_027529467.1:558114-562317 GCF_008692635.1 Crocuta crocuta | reverse complement strand
TGAAGCAAAAAAAAAAAAAAATAGATGTGTCACTTTTCTTTGGAAGAAAAGCAATTACATTTATTCAATTAGATTTATACCAAGGATGATTTTAGATTTTCTTATGCAGTTATTCTATGCTATAACAGCACATTTTAGACTTTTATTCCATTATTCAATTTCATTGAATAATGAAGTGAGTATATCATCTGGAGACTATGCAGGGGAAGGAAAAGAGTAATGGACTAGGGTGTAAGAACCTGGGTCCATCTCTATTCCGTCACAAATCAGTGGTGTGACCTTAGGCTATCATCTTACTNATGATCTGGGCTATAATTGCTACCCTGTCTGTGAGGGCAACATAAGTCCCTTTTTTTTTTATGCCTCAGTCATTTCATTTTTTGTATTATAAGAGGAATCTACCTCCTCTACGTTTCTCCATGGGGTCATTGAAATAATTTGCAAAATGCACATTAAAAGCATGTTGGAAAAAAGGTGTGAAATAGTATATAAGGAGAGAGTCTTTTTAAAATTAATCTTGTTTACTGTTCCGCTGTAAAAATTATTAGCATTATTAGATTTCAAGAGTACATTGATAATTGCACTTGAAAAGTACCCTTTATGATTAGATGTGGATGAGCACAGTAAGATGCATCTGTGAGTTCTGATTTGCTGCAGCTGGTTTTCTTAAACTGGCACACTCAACCCTTCTCTAGTAATTTTGTGCATCTGGTAAGTTCGGGCTGAAATAAAAAACGTGTGATATTCACAGACAAAGAAAATAGTAATCTTCAGGTAAAAAAAAACTTTTAATTTTTAAATTTAGAGGCTATTTAAAACATTTCAATTTTAATTTTAAAAAAAGGCAAGGCTTTTTCATAAACTATTATTATTACTATTATTGTTGTTGTTATTTCCAGCAACCAATTGGGAGAAGTACACACATACAGATGCCCACCGTGCAAATGCGGGAGGTAGGCAAGTGTAAGTAATTAAGACGACTCTGACTGTGAAAAAGCAGGCTATGAGGCAACCTGGATAGTCATGAAGACCTCAGGTTGAAAGTGTTACTTGTTTGTTCAAGCTCATGTTCAATTCAGTTAAATAACGACAGAGTACCTCTCATGCACAAGACAATCTTGGGTAAATAGAAACACACCACAACAATTTTTAGATTTCTAGGAATCCACAATCCTAGAGAAATAGGTAAATATAAAAATAACGTAAAATGTATTTTGATAAATATAATAATAAGCACAAAATGTGTGGATTACAGAGATGACTAGAAGAAGAGGGAGAAAGGGGCGCCTGGGTGGCTCAGTCAGTTAAGCATCTGACTTTGGCTCAAGTCATGATCTCTCAGTTCATGAGTTCGAGCCCCACGTCGGGCCCTATGCTGACAGCTTAGAGCCTGGAGCCTGCTTCGGATTCTGTGTCTCCCTCTCTTTATGGCCCTCCCCTGCTTGCACTCTGTCTCTCTCTCTCTCAAAAACAAATAAACATTAAAAAAATTTTAACAAAAAAAATTAAAAAATAAAAACAGAGGGAGAAAAATAGGAACCATATACATGCATAAAAAATAGAAAGGAGATCTACCAACAAAATCCATCTCCCTCTAGCATTTCTCATTTAAATAAAATGCTTTGATAAGAGGTAAGAATGAAGGAAATAAATTTAAAAGGAAAGAGGGACCGAGAGAACACACTGTGATAGGGTTAAAATTTGAAATGGCCACATATCAAACATTTCCACTGTATACTGTACTGAAAGTTGAACAAAACCTTTCCAAATTCACTGCTCTCTCACAGAAGCAAGCATGTTGGTATGAGCTAAACAGAGCCATCAGCTTTGTGAACGCAAAGCATATATGGGTCAGTCCAGAGGGCGTGAGAACCTCAGGCCTTGATACTTTGGAGCTAATCAGAACTTAATCAGTCCAGGTCCTCCCTCAAATATCATCAGTACATATTGGAGATCTGTGCTTATACTGTACTGACGCTAGCATTCTGACAAATAAAAAAAGAAATCCCTCCAATGCCAAGTATTTTGTTGCAATATATGTAAATGAAGGTAATTTTCAAACAAGGATGAACACATTTAACATTTATTCCTTCACTGATCAAAGATTTAGTGACTGCCTTTGGTACAGGACACTTTTCTAGGCACTGGTCATATGAGAGTTAACTAAACAAACACCTTGGCACAAATTCCCTTGCTGGAGATAGACAATGAGTAAACAAATAAATCTATTATTGTCGGTGATAAATGCTATCTATAGGAAAAGGTGAAGGAAATTTGGGATTTGGAAAGTTCCTGGTTGACATCAGCAACGTTTTTAAAAAAATGCAAAATAATTTTTAAAAAAAGTACAAAAAATCCAAGCATAATCTCAGGGGTAGCATTCTAGCAGGCCGGAAGTAATTGAGTGGACGTTGCCTGTAATGTCTAGGGAAAATTAACCTCAGAAGTGCATAGGGCACAGGGAGCCAGCCCTGGGCATGTGAACATCTGCAAGGAGGCCTATGATGAGGGAGGGACATGAATGAATGGGCTCCAGTGGAGAAGGTGCGATCAGGGAAGAGGTGGGACTGTTCGGGAGGGTCATGAGGAGCATGCTACGGATGTTGGGTATTATTCTGAATGAGCTGGAGAGCCAGCAGAGGAATCTGTGCAGGGGGCCAATGTGACCAGGTTAACATTTTAAAAGAATCACTTTGTCAGCTCTGTGGAGGTTAGACTGTACCGAACCTCATTTATAAATAGAGTTCAAGATAAAGAACAGATTCCATAGTAACAATAACAACAATGCCATACATGGAGAGCACTTTATATACCAGGTAGTGTGGTAAGTATTTTACATAATTGTCTCACTTCACTTCCATCAGTTACCAGTATCTTCAGATGAAAAGTATAAAAATTGAAGACCGACGACTTTTAAGTAATCAGGCCACACTTACACAGGTAGAAGGTGTCAGAGTCTGGATTCTCAGCCTGGTAGTCTGACAGCAGGGATGACCCTCTCTGGATGCACAGAATATCCTGGACAACGTTTAGAATATGTTCCTCCCCACCCCATTCCCTTACTTTAAGTTCTTCAGGGCTTTCTAATATGTAATCAAAACTGAGAACAATTGTGAATTAAGTGACTACACCATAATGCCTAAAATCACTAGCATGCAAAGTTACCAGTAATCTAGGTATTACTACTAAAATTAGCAGTCATGCTAACATTATTAGAACACTTTGTTTCAGATTTATTTAATGTGGTTAAAAAAAAAAAAAGCTACGGAGCCATCTTTCTGGGGGAAAACCAGCCATCATTTCTCTATGTCAAAATGTTATGATTAACAAGTCTGTATACTTTTAAAAGGAGAATAATTTAAGTGCATCATCCATCCAAAATTCTCACCTCAATCTTCGTCAGCCCTAGGAGGGCAACGGCCACGCGAACACTACTGCTTGCCAGAGTGCCTGTGATTGACCGTCGCTCATACTCTACATCCGACATCTGCTGCTGTGCAGCAAAAGCCAAAGCCTTCTCCTTGGCTTCATTAGTCAGTGGCAACTTCAGGTCCACATCCAAGATTTGACGGAGCTCACATTTCAAATATAGAACTGGATTCTCCTTACTTAACACTAGAGGAAGCAAAAACATGCAAGGCTGCAATGATCACTTATGCCCTTGACCATGCTACTCAGGATGGACTTGGAAGGTTGGAAATATAAGACTGTAGGTGTGGCCTTCATTAACCAGAGTAACACATGTAACTCATTTTGAGTAGTTCTAGTTCAGTAATTCGAGAGTAAGTCTACAGGAATTAAAGATATTTTGTTGGTATCTCTAAAAAGAATGCTCCAAAGAACTGAAAGGGTTCCTTCATAGAAATACCAGCATGTTGAAACATTAAGCAATCATTGTGCTACCGGGGATTAGAAGGTAAGGGAAGTAGAAATAAATGTAAAGACCTCTGTCTGGGACTTGCAAGAACTGTCTTTTTCTTTCACTAACAACCTTACGCTTTAAAAAGTAGGGTATAAATTCAAGGTACAAGTTAAGGTAATATGTTATAATATATATAATTTGAGAGTGCAGTGGTTTCCAAATTATTCAGGAAACTGAAAACTTTGTGAGTAAATACCTTTGAATGCCAAATTTCAATATTTATCCAAAGGATGAAAAATAAGGATTAAAAAAAAAAAATCACCATTTACATTTTTAAACAG
>NW_027529467.1:553605-557972 GCF_008692635.1 Crocuta crocuta | reverse complement strand
AGAGTATGCTTGGATGACTATATGAGGAACAGTCCCATCCTTTGACATTTTAAACGAAATAAAACACACATATACTCTACCTTCCTCTGGAGAACTTCTGTAGTCAAGGGTATTTGAGNTAAAACACAACCACACAATGATATTAAATTTCAAAAGCTCAGAAAAAATAGGATAAATTTTTCTGCTATGAGAAAAATCTGTATACTATAAAAATATCTATGCATTGTGCATTGCTAAGCAACGTAAGCCCTAAATGAGGGGCGAGAGGTCTTAAATATAGCCCTCCCACAGCGTGGGGGAAACTTTGTATGCACCCAGAGCAGGGAAGATGATTAAAAAGGCTCCAGGATAGCACTGACAGCAGCTGATCTCTGTAAGGGTAAATATCCTTGGTAGACTGCTACCTTAAATCACATAAACAATCAAGAAAGTAAGAAATATTTTTTCCTTCACCCTGTAATTTATTGTTGGAGGGGAGTGACATCACTTTTGCAGGATGTCAGAGTCTCCAAGTGTCTATATTTAAAAGTGCAAGCTTTCAAAAGGAGCATATGGGGGGGTCTGCAGACCTTTTAGAGTAATTAGGCAAGAAATACAAAAGACTAAACAAAGAGAGTGAAAATAAATGTGTGGTCAGTGCAGGGGCAGCAACACGATAAAANTCCTTTCAGTTCCGGCCTCTGTAAAATGGGATGATCCAAAAAAAAAAAAGAGAACATTTTAGAAATCTAGAGTTTAAATGAAAAGCAAGCAGAGAGAGGGATTTGTAAGAGACATCATATAATCCCAGTGGATGAATATTATTTAGATCTTGATTCTGAAGGGAAGCAGGAAATGTCACCCCAGAATGTGTTGTCTTGGTACACTGATAATTTTGATCTGTAGGCACTTGAAAGATCGCAAATGCGAAAAGAGGCTTTCATTGAACTCGACTTATCTGCATAAAGACAGATCCTCCAAAAGAAACTCAAATGTCATAAATTCCCTTCCTAAGAGTTTCATCAACCAAGAAGTGACTTTTATCAGAAGACTAGAAGTTGACAGTGTACAGTGACAAACTTATTCACAAAGTATCATGTCTCCCTTCTATTCTTCTAAGGGCCCTTTCATCTTTCCTAAAAATAATTTACTCTCCTCGAAGTGGCTGACATCCCTTCTTCCCTTTCCCCATTCAGATGGTATTTAAGCCTGAATTCTAAGCTACCTTGAGGAGTTATTCATTTTTCCTCCGGTATCTTTCATGTATATAGGAGGTAGCCATGTAATTAAGTGTCTGGTTTTTTTCTTGTTAATTTGTCTTTTATTACAAGAGTCTCAGGCAATAATTCAGAAGGGCAGAGTAAAAGTTATTCTTCCTCCCCTACAATTTGAACAAAGACAAAGGAAATGACAGAAAAAAAATGTACACTCATGAGACAATCAGGGAAATATGAATAATGTGTGGTGGTTTGATGTTAAGAAAAAATTTACAATATTTTTACTAACAATGGGATCATGGTTATGTCAAAAACCCAAAATCTTTTTGTTGTAGAGACGCTTTGTGAATTATTTGTGGACAAAATTATGTGATAATTGGGATTTGGATCATTATAACGATGAAACGTGTTAGGCCCTGCACTGTCGAAGCAGAGAGATAGGTACAGGGTGATTTACTGCAGTTTTATTTCTACAACTGTATTTTATATTTTCCATAATAAAGGCCTTAAAATGATTATATATTAAGAAGTAGAACGATAGTAATGATGTGGTAAGGACTCAATGAGGTAACACAAATGAGGAACCTAACTTTGCCTAGCACTTGCTAGGCACTTAAGAGATTGATCTAAATGGAGAGAGACCATTCTCCAAGGGCAGGGTTTCCCAAACTTTCATGACATATAAATCACCGGAAGATACTGTGCAAACACAGGTCTGACTCTAGAGACCTCGAGTGGGGTCAAGACCTGAGAAGATCAATAAAAATGAACATTGGCAAATTTAGGGCTAAGCCATACAATGGAGAACCTTCTGCCAGAACAGCCTTGCAACAGGCATGCAATGAACTACTAAGAAAGCAAAAGGAAACAAACTTTGCTTCCAAGCTGAGACTGTAACTGGTCTGAACTGGCCCACAATCCTAAAACAGTATTAACTGTATGTGCAAGAGACTATTCCAGAGAGAGCGTACATGAATGATATAAAAGAAAATTGATCACATAATAAAAATACATACTCCAAAATATTGTAAACATCCTAGACAACAAGAGAAATGGCAAACACTGAAAGGGAATCTGGAAAAAATACAAGAATAAATTATTTCTGATTGTGAGGTCAATTTATTTATAACTTCATTATCCCTCCCTGATTGGGATTTGTTTATAATAAAATTAACTGTCATTTACTTTCATATGATAATGTTCCATAGAATTTTAGTAATTATGACCCATAATTATCTTCAGTTCATGCTATAAAAGAAATATGGAGAACTTTGAATGTTTTAAGTTCTTTAGCATTTAAATTCATGCACTCCTGGTAATAAACAGTACATTATATGAACATGTCACAGCGTAATTTTTTCTAATCAACCTTGTACTCTGCAAACATAAATCCAAGCTAGCCATGTGAACTGTGTTTTCTGTGTGTGCATATTTTACCTCAAATACAAGTGAGTGATCAATACTACTGATATGAAATCTTCAATGATAATTCAAGTACAAAGGTTCAACAGCATCCAGAGAAAACAATACATTCAGTTTTTACTTTTTTCTCACTTTTACTTTTATCTAAAAAAAATCAGTTGTTTTACCCAAATCAGAGTATTCATAAGAAATTAGATTCAGGGAGCATAGAGTTATCAAAATTACAGGTTTTCTTAAATGTGTGCCTGAATGAAACATGACCTGTAGCTTGCGGAAAATGAATATCAGCACATGGGAGTTGATACAAAAGGAGCCAAGTGCTATTTGCCAGAATATTTCCCTTAAACAGAAATGATAAAAAGCCTCCTAGCCATGAAATATCAGTAACTAAAACTCTATTCAATTCCATTTATCAATTCTATTTAATGCCACATCTTATACAGATGATCTATCATCGTTTCTCAAAAATTATTTTGTCTAACTTGTTCACTTTCAGTGTTCTTTTTATTAAAAAGACACTTAATATAATTGAAAATAATGCCTGTGTCAGAAAATTGTTCAGGAAAGTCAACTGCAGTATTATCTAATTATTTCCCTGTACTCTTCTGGCAATAAGATCAGACCAGGAAAGGAATACAAATGCAATAAAGAGCTCCTTTAAAGCGAAGAAGCCCCTTACATTCCAAGTCTGACAAGCGAAATGAAATGATTTGACACATAACAGACACGTGTCAATGTGAGCTATTCCAGGAGTCTATTACACTTCCTTTCTGTCCTTTATTTCATATTTTACAGTCAGGATGTTTACTTGGATTTCTGTTATATTTTCCAGAAGGATGCCAAAGCCCATTGTCCATTGTGAGAAACCCTCAAAAAGATATTTTGTTCTTCCTGTGTATCTAGTAAAATGGAGTCCTGAAAAAACACAGTTGCATGCTGATTTACACGACCAGCTGTTAGTGACCCAGAAATGAGGAACACAAACAATGAACTGACAAAAAAGATTTAATCCCAGCTCTGCTACTAATTAGCCGGGTAACCTTGGACATGTCATGGATGCCCTCCAGACACAAACAACCCTAATCTTTAGGGGAAAAATAAAACACACATTTTAGACAGAAAACCCCCATGCTGTTTCGCAGGTCTTAAAATTCTACTTATTCTCTAGTCTTGGGCCTAGATTTTGCTAGGTTTTATCATTTATTGGTTTGAACTGGCCAAAAAATGTTGTATTATGTTGATGGCTAAACAGGCATGTGCCAGCTATGCTAAAATTTTAAAATGTTAGATTCATACATTAGAGAACATTTATCATTGTAGGTGGCTCTTTGATGTTACCATAATTGTAAGGTGAAACTGATCAGTAAGAATAATTGCTATTCNGATTCTTCTGGAAGGCTCAGTAAGGGTGAAAACAAAATGTATAGAGATCTTTAACACAATTTTAACAGTCTTAATTGAATGCCTGAGCGATTATTCCACAGACATTTTGAGAAAGTAACATGTATTTAAATGGCACAAAATATGAATTGTTTAATAAAAATATACGGTATATTGTACAAAAACCTCTTGTCAAATACAGGAAGCAGGGCCTAGACTCTGTAAGTTACTGAGGCGACGAGATTGACAATCTCTCTTTGTCTTTATCGCTGTATTTCTCAGAACAGCTTCTATTACTATTCATTTATTTGCTATGAATTTGCTAAGTAAATGAAAATTTGCTTCCCTTCAAAAGTGAACATCACTCTA
>NW_027529467.1:551728-553419 GCF_008692635.1 Crocuta crocuta | reverse complement strand
GAGGGAGAGAGAGAGAGAGAGAGAGAGAGAGAGAGAGAGAGAGAGAGAGAATAGGATTCCCAAGCAGGCTCCACATCCAGCACAGAGCCTGAAGTGGTGCTCAATCCCACAACCCTGGGATCATGACCTGAGCCAAACCAGGAGTGGGACGCTCAACTGACTGAGTCACCCAGGTGCCCCAAGACTGATCTTAATATCAACACTTTTGCAGTTCTCTCTTGTCCCCTTGCTCCTTCCTCCAAATCCAACATCACCTCTTCTTTCCCCACTGCTTTTTCACATCTGCTCACATCTTTACTGCTAGTATGCAAGCAGCAGAAGGCGAGAGAGAAGAGAGTGGTGTGGCGTGGTATCACACACTGCAAGGGTCTCTGAGCCAGTCTCTGGATCTCCAGTCTCCTCCTCTAACTCTTAATCTACTCTTTGTTTTGGCTACAGAGGTGCTTTTTCTAAAGCAAAGATGAATAGCTTCCTGCTTTCATTAACAGTGATTATAATAACATAATTAAGTTATCCAACTAAAATTTCACTGTCTTCCTCATTTTCGTCCCATGTTTTTCGTGAAAATGGCTGCAGGCTTTGGGCGCCTGGGTGGCTCACTTGGTTAAGTGTCTGACTTCAGCTCAGGTCATAATTTCAGGGTTTGGGTTTGAGGCCCACATTGGGCTCTGTGCTGACAGCTCAGAGCCTGGAGCTTGACTGGGATTCTGAGTCTCCCTCTCTCTGTCCCTCTCCAGCTCATGTTCCCACTCTCCCTCTCTCTCTCTCTCTCTCTCAAAAATAAATAAACATTAAAAATTAAAACAGAAAAAAGAAAAAGACTGTAGGGCTAGTTGCAGGATGATGGTTTCACAGAAAGCAGGGTGGGTGAAGTGGGAGGAGGCTTTGCAGCGTGGAGGGGGCTCAAACTATGTGTAGTTTTGTGAACATTTACCAAAATGATCTAGAGTTTAAAGTTCACTTAATCTGCTCCCATACTGTGAGCAGACATCATAAGATTAATAAATGTTGCAGAGTGTTTATTGGCCAAATGGGATTTCACCTTCTCTCTGTTTCCCTGGGGAAAACTCAGGGGTATGGGGAGGAGTGTAGTTACCAAAACAACAGCAACGACAAAAAATGACGTTGTAGGGGCGCCTGGGTGGCTCAGTTGGCTAAGTGGCCGACTCCTGATTTTGGCTCAGATTATGATCTCACGGTTCATGGGTTTCGAGACTGGCAGTGGACTCTGTGCTGACAGCATGGAGCCTCCTTGGGATTTTTTTCTGTCCCTCCCCACTTGTTCTCTCTCTCTCTCTCTCTCTCTCTCTCTCTCTCTCCCCCTCTCAAAATGAATAAACTAAAAAAAAGGGGGGCACAGGTGGGTGGCTCAGTTGGTTAAGCAGCCGACTCTTGATGTTGGCTTGGGTTATGATCTTGTGGTTTGTAGGTTTAAGCCCCGTGTCCGGCTCTGTGCTAACCGCTCAGAACCTGGAGCCTGCTTCAGATTCTGTGTCTCTCTGCCTCTCTCTGCCCATCCCCCACTCATGCTCTGACTGACTCTCTCAAAATTAAATCAACATTAAAAAAATGTATAAACTTAAAAAACTGTAGTTTTAACAAACTGAATGAAAAACCAAAAGGTGAATGAAATGTGGCTGGCCTTTAAAAATCATGTAAAAGAAAAGAAACCACCCTCAAAAATACTCAGC
>NW_027529467.1:533342-551713 GCF_008692635.1 Crocuta crocuta | reverse complement strand
CCTACCAGATATAAAAAAAAAAAAAACTTTCATAAAACTGACATTAGTTTGCCTAAATTTAAATTATGTAAAGATATTAGCATAATTTATTTACTCTCATAGTCAATAAGATTAAACAAAAACCAGTATTGCTAAAGTCTACATAGTAATGATTGAAAAAAGTTGTACTTTGATTATAGAATTTTTAAAATCCACATGATAGAGACTGCCAGCTTAATCTCTGCAGCAGCAGAGAGAGAAAGACAGAGAAGACTGGGGAGAATGAAATGAGGGAAAAAAAGTCAGATNNNNACATGAGTGGTTCTACTTACTTATGCAAACATAAGGGAGATGGACAGACTGTCATACGACATACTTAACTGGTAAGATTTAGCCTTAGACTAAACTGCTGTAGACCATAAATCTTTAAGAAGGCTTTGCCAGTTCTTCTACCTGGGCATAGGCACCCTTGTTCTGTCAACTTGTTATTTGGTTTGGCAAGGCTGAAACTCTCTTTAGTGTCTGGAGCCCTGGTGTGGGACTGGGCCAATCCCCATAAGTTGCTCAGGGATGCTGACTCCCGTCCTCAAGTCAACAATACCTGGGCTTTGGTTTCTATTTGTTCTGACAAGTTCTGTAGACAGAAAAGGACAATGAAGGACTGCAAGATAACACTCCCAGAGGGGAGAAGAAGTCTAGTTTGGTTCCATATAAAAGCTCATGGGTTGATGAAAGAGGGCTGCTTAGGCCACAGCAAATGGTTGCAATTGGATGGAATCCAGTCTTCACACAGGCTCTAGGTCAAGGATCCCTGCTTGATGACCTTGCCTTTCTCACATGGATGACGGCAGCAATACTGGGTGGTTTCCTATTTGGGAACCCAGGACTACATAGAGGAGACGATCACACAGGCATGATGGTAAAGACAGAGCCCCAGGGTTGTGTTAATACACTGCTTTGTACTATGCAGTGATTGTGTGTGGGTCTCTCAAGCCCTCCTCCCAGCAGGTGCAATTCCTCAAGGACTGGGTCTTGTTTCTACTCTAGCTTCATCCATTCAATCTGCCCCCATTCACACATGAGCAGAAACGCCTTTAGCATTCTGGCGTTGGATAGCATGAATTTTTAGGGATTTTATAAGTTTTCCCCTAAACTAAGAATGTCTATGAACATTGACGGAAGTTTTGTAAACTGTTTATACTTTCGAACACCTATTATATAAGTCATCTCATTTTTCTATTTGGAAGTTCAAATGGAACAGCCAAAATGAAACTAATGACTTTCCTTGATAGCGGTGGTAGTAGAACTCTTTCTGTTTTACACATGGAAAGCTATCAAATTGAGACCTAATTACTTTACAGTTTTCAACAGGTGGTTCTTAATGGCAAAGCAGTTATCACACACTTAATAAGAACAGGAGCTAACTAGGTGGACTTGGATGTCTGATTATCTATTTAAGCGTGTAATTGCATTTTTCAATATAATTAGCAATAAATTGAATGTGTAAATTAATAGATGTGTTTCCCCACATAAGGCATTGTAATTCAGTGCAATACTTTAGATTAAGGGCGTTATTTCTTAGTTGATAGCAATATAATATCATGATTACTGTTCTTACTATTTTTTCTGACAACAACAAAATATATGTAATCAAAAGACGTGCTGCAATAAGCTGAGATGCCAAGATAAGTGTAATTATATTTTGATTAATTTAGACAAATTTTATAGACATATACATTATTAATATTCTAATAGTTTAATTGAAATAATACAATCAGCCTCCTTACTATGCTACTGACAATTAACCCTAGCATTTTCTGGGACTATATTGTAAATGAATATAAAAAAGGGATTATGAAGCATCTGATTAAACTACTAGTCACACTATAGTTACTATTTTTCACAAATTTTCATGTAGAGCAATTGAGTTAAATTCTGAACTCCTTAAGGAAAATAAAAAATAAGATTTAACTAATGTTAAATATAAATATAACATTAATATATAATGTTAAATATAAAATGGCATTTTTTTCCTCCTAAATGGTAATTTTAAGTACAGCTACACTTTTCTTTACAAATTTAATAGGCTATATTATTTTTCATGTGTAAATGATTCTGTAGACACCAGGTCAATATAATACTTCTTTCTAATTACCATTATTTCACTGTATCTGCATTCAATATAGTACATCATTGGTACATAATTGATATATTTGGGGCTATCTTCTGAGGGTTAGAAATTCCCTCCTCAGGTCAACACATGGCAATTTCTTTCTGGAAGGGGATAATACCATTAAACCTTTCCTCTAAAGGCTGTCTTGTCTTTTTCTCTCTGCCTCTCTTCCTCCCTTTCTCTGTTCTTCCATCCCTCTTTTCCTTCACTCATCTCTCTCTCCTTTGCCGGCTTTAAAGAAGCAAGCTCCTTGGGGCAGCCGGGTGGCTCAGTTGGTTAAGCATCCGACTTCGGCTCAGGTCATGATCTCATGGTTTGTGAGTCCGAGCCCTGTGTTGGGCTCTGTGCTGACAGCTCGGAGCCTGGAGGCTGTTTCGGATTCTGGGTCTCCCTCTCTCTCTGCCCCTCCCCTCCTTATGCTCTCTCTCACTCTCTCTCTCTCAAAAATAANATTCTAGAGCCTCTAGAAAATTAATTCTGCCAACAACCTTACAGAGCTTAGAAACGGTTCCTTCCTCAGTAGAGCCTCTGAGGAGAATCCAGCAGTGGTAGATCCCTTGACTGAAGACTTAATAGACCTTAAAGAGAAGACCCATCTAGGTCATGCTCAGACCTCTGATCCGAGGAAAACACGACACAATAAATGTGTACTGTTTTAAGCCCCTCAGTGTTTCGCTATTTGTTATGCAAATACCTAAAGCTAACACAGACAGAGCCACAGCAAGGTTAGGCATGCAGCCAGTCTGCTCCCACAGGACTTTCTAAGGCAGCCATTATATTTTTCTTTAATTTTTTTTAATGTTTACTTATTTTTGAGAGAGACACCAAGTATGAACCGGAGAGGGGCAGAGAGAGAGGGAGACTGAGAATCCAAAGCAGGCTCCAGGCTCTGAGTTGTCAGCACAGAGCCCGCCGTGGAGCTCAAACTCAGAAACTGTGAGATCATGACCTGAGCTGAAGTGAGACGCTCAACCGACTGAACAACCCAGGCACCCCTAGGGCAGCTGTTATAAAGTATACCCGCAACTAGTGTAACTTTTTGCTTATTTGTGAGGATAAGCTCTTTGTTTAGCAACAACAGGCTTACGTTGTTATCTATGTTACCTGTTGAGAACCTTCAACTGCCTTCATGTCACCTGCATTGATTATTCAATTAAAGTGCCAGCCCATGATGAAAGCCCATGCCACAGTTGTGTTCTTACCGCTTTGTTGCTGAGGATGATGACACAGTAGCGTGTGTGCATGTCAAAGGGAAGAAACAGGAGCTGCAGGCTTGAAGTCCCTTTCACTCCCAGGTGAAGAGTATGTGTGGAACAGAAGAACTCTCTGATGAAATTGGACTTAATTGCTACAAAAACATGAAGCAGAGCCTGTTTACGTACCATTTCATAAGTGCTGTTCAAATAAAGCAGCTGTTTCAATTAGTGCTTAAAGTTTTGAAATGAATTAAAAAAATATTTACAGCATTAGCACGCCAAACTAGGTGACACATGTACCTGTAATGAAAGTGCATGTGACGCCAGCACAGGCTGGAGATCATATAAAATGTGTAATTATGACCAATTAAAGATTCCCTAACAAATAATTTCGTTACAAAGGGAACTTCACTAGTATTAGTGACTTCATT
The DNA here is from genome assembly GCF_008692635.1 of Crocuta crocuta. Classification (NCBI taxonomy): domain Eukaryota; kingdom Metazoa; phylum Chordata; class Mammalia; order Carnivora; family Hyaenidae; genus Crocuta; species Crocuta crocuta. Next base: position 547,934 of record NW_027529467.1, on the reverse strand, counting down.
AGTCAGATATACATATATAAATGGCAAAGCGCTCATCCAAGCATCTTCAACTTTTTCTCTGGAGTGCATAATAGTTCACACAACAGGGTGTAATAGCTTCAACTGGTAATTGAAGAATATATATATACACACACACATATGTATATATACAAATAAACATAGACATATACATATACACACACACACACACATATATATGTATCTTTTTCTTCAACACTGCTGTGAATATGGTGATAGGGTGGGGCAGTCTTAGTGATTTGATCCTAATGAGCAGTATGCTACAATGCAACAGTGTGATTTCTGACACTAGAGCAAAAATGTAATACATTTTCTTCGAAACGTCTTTCTTGGCTAACTTGCGGTTAGAACCAAGTCGTCAACCTGTGAAGAAGCCTACGCCACGTGAAAAGCCGCATGTAAGTGTCTAGGCCAACAGCCCCACCTGAGGTCCTAGCCAAAAGGTATCAACCATCAGGCATGTGAGTAAGGACGCCTTTGGGACGACTCAAGGCCCAGCCGCCGTCTGACTGTAACTACGCCACAGACCCTCAGTAAGAAGAGTCTAGCTGAGGCCACTGTAGAAGTGTGAGAGATAATAATGCTAATACATTTTAATTGTGTAATGCTACGACATTTGGGATGGCTTGTTCTGTAGCTAGAGATAACCAGAACATCCCAAATCCACTGTCCTGCCCATATTCCATTCATAGTTTCTAAATCTACAGTTATTTCGCAAAACAAAGTAAACCTGTGTTCTCCGTATCATTTTAAACACGGTGATACTTGTCACCTAAATGGATTTAGGAAGTTCAGAATAAGCCAAAAGAAACATAAAAGTCATTTATCTAAGTACATTCATTGTATGGGTAAGGAAGCCATGACAGGTGGTGAAAAGAAAGATGTGGGCGGAGTCCTGCAAAGGGTCATGAGCGGAGAGGCTGAGGACAGCACCTGGGCCTCCCCTTCCGCCAGCGATCCCCAGGGCTCGCCGTTCTGTCTATTGTCATAACCAGGCTTTGTTGAGTATTTCATTCACTAGTATGCTATGCACATAAAAGTCAGATGTGAAAACAAATAAAAGCTTTTCCTTGAGGTACTCACAGGTTTTTAAGGCGTTTGTGAAATGCCAACAACCCTCAGCACTGTCACTTTCACGGCTACTTCCAGCGTCCCTGTCATAAGTAAAGAGGAGAACAACATGAACCACACAAATGAATTCAATCCGACAGATCCTTAAAATGTATGGCTACCTAAATGATCTGCAAAGACCACAGACATATTTCATAAGTCACCTTTATGTTTATATTGGTTCAGAAATTTTTTTATTTTTTATTTTTTTTTTAANAAGAATCATTTGATAATAAAAAATAAATAAAATCCTGGGACCCAAAAGTAGTGGTCTCAACCGAGGACTACACAGGTATTCTCTCCAAAAGTGCTTCTAGAACTTGATTTTTTCAAAGATTCTCTTCTCTTGGCTTACTGTTTCCAATTTGCTTCTTTCCAATAAGGACAGAAGGAGATATGGGCAGCTATTTAATCTCGTTGCATTTCTGAAAATTAATTAGCAGACCATAGCCTGCAGCAACTGCCTCCCTTGAAAGGTTCCATATCTTCCAGAACCCATCAATTTCCCCCAAACTGCTCTTCTCTTAATATTCACAATTACTTTGCTCAACAAGCTGGCAATTAGCATCTGGGCTCTCAGATATTGTCTGCCTGATTCTTTTTCTGAGAATAAGAAAACCATGTCATCTGCTTTTGTCTGAATATGATGCTGTTAAAATATATGGACTATTTCCAAGTAAAGTTCTAACCATATTGATTCCTTTTCTCCACTGCCTTTTCTCTTCACAATAGTCTTAATAACCTTTACCACATCTTGTAATTATTCTCGGCTTTACCTCAACTCACAGGCATTCTAATTGGCAGTTCAATATTTTATGTAATTTGAACATTTGATAGATACTTTAAGGCTATCAGAGACATATTAGACAGATAATTTAGCATTTATAAGGGAGACTATGCAGAGATTGGAAAGAGCAACAAAGAATGCTTATTTCTCAATGCAGGGTTCCACCGTCATCTCGATAATGGAGCTTTGGGTAGAATGCTTGATTAAAAACCTCAGATAATTTCAGAACTTCATTTTGTTCAATACTTGTAATCTCTAGCCCTTCAGTCATTTTTTTTCCATAATGAATAGAAAAGCAGAGCAATTTGGCTTCATCTCCTTTTTCTTATTTCTTGAAGAAGAGCTAATGAAAGTACCTTTTGAATAAATCAGAGTTGCCTCATGCTCAAAGCATACTCTCAACACCCAGAAAAACTGAGTTACCTGTATTTTTTATGGTAAAAACAGAAAAAATTGAACATGCAATTTTTGCATTAATCAATTAATTAATGCCTTAGTTGCATTAGTGATGATCACGATTGAGACATCAGAAAATAATTTAATAAAATAATTTGGTTCAGGAAAATTCTATGTTACCTGATCAATGTTCCTAAGTCTAGAAATTCAGTCACAAACTCAACTTGTTTACAAAACTAGTACCTTGCAGGTTCAAAAACGGAACAGAAAATTAATTCCACCTTTGGTTACTCCTTGTACCTCAGTCTATGCTATCATTTTCCTAAATGGTCATCAATTACTGTTGAAGCCATGGCAGAGGGAGCATTTTTAAACCCTGGGTCTTAAGGAAGAAAGAGCATGAAAAGAGGCTATAATTATATAAAATGCTGTAGATCAAGCAATGGAATATTTTCTGCTAATTGAGTAGTAGGCTAAAGTCAGGGAGTGAATCCTAGTTATGAGGTATGAAGGGATGACATTCCTTTTTCCTCTCCAGTGGTGGTACACAGCTCTTTTCAAGCTAAGATCATCAAAATGACATTGAACAAGGGTGCCTGGGTGACTCAGTCGGTTGAGCGTCTGACTTCAGCTCAGGTCATGATCTCACGGTTTGTGGGTTCGAGCCCCACATCGGGCTCTGTGCTGACAGCTAGCTCAGAGCCTGGAGCCTGCTTCGGATTCTGTGTCTCCCTCTTTCTCTGGCCCTCTCCTGCTCATGCTGTCTCTAACTCTCTCTCAAAAATAAATAAAATATAAAGAAAAAATGACATTGAACAAGAATATTCAAAATTCAGAGCAAGAATAAACCAGCAGCAAGAATGACTTCCCTCTCAAATCTTTTCCAATAGGGAAGGAAGATCTTTATTATAAGCCTTCATGAAGCTACTCCTGGGCAAGTATTCAGGGCTGTGTCCAAATCAAAGTAGATCTTATTGTGTATTATGTTAGTGAAGAAATATATATATTTTAGTATATTATAATTTTTANGTTGGGGCTCTGATACAACACAATGAATTCTCTTACAAGAAAAAAGAACAGTGAGCTCACTCTCTCTATGTAAGCACAAAAAGGTCATGTAAGCCCATAGCAAGAAGGCTGTCACCTACAAATCAAGAGAAGAGGCCTCCGAATGAAAGCAACCTTGGCCACACCTTGATCTTGGACTTCCAGACTCCACAGTTGTGGGAAATAAATNACATTTCTTATGTTATTTTGTGATGGCAGCCTGGGAGGATTAAGATTCTCTGTAACACTTGCATCTTATTTTAAGCACTTAAAAATATTATTCTGTGAAGTAGAACAGGCTTCATCAGGCTGCCAAAGAGCATGGTGACATTAAAAGCAGGTATGAAACCCTAATGTAGAACAAGAGGACCAAGGCAGATTGTTACTCTTAGTACACACATCTGGCCTTTGATTCACTCATCTTTCCTTGGAGATATGCCTAAGTCTAACCGTCACCAATTACTCATTGTAGTAAAATGAAATATTTTAAAATCATGGCCATGCACAATACAGCTTTTCTGGGTTTTGAGCAAGCAACAGGACTCAGAAAAAAAATGTCTCTCAGGCCTTCTTTCACGTGGGAGGCTATTCTCCGCCAAGCTACTCTGGGAGACAAGAATGAATGAAGGAGCTCATGGAGTATACAGTCTGTCATACAAAGTAGGTCTGCAAGAAATAATTACAAAGCAGAAGGATAAACACTTCAACACCTTTTCGACTTTCATTCACACTCTCCTACAATCCATATGCAGAAGCATATGCCTTGTATTTCCCCTTGCCCGTCCCCACCTCCACTGTCTCAGCAATTCCTTCTTCCCCAGCTCCTTTTATACTTGCAGGAAAGCTCTCCTCTGCTCTAGATTCAGGCCATCAAAATCCTACTCATGTTTCAGATCCCAATTTGTAGACGATAAAGAAGGATAAAGAAGAAGAGGAGAGTATCGTATATGCACGAGAAAAAAGTGCTTACTACCTCATTATTCTCCTTCAATGTCTTGTTCTCCAGTTAGATCTCTATGATACCTAGATAGTGCTATTCCTTGCCAATGAGCTCACAGAACCGTTTTTTTTCTTTTTTGTCAACATATATTACTGAATGCATCCTGCCCTGTACAGTTGCCTCCACTGATGTAGATTTGTTTCTCCTTCTCTACTTGAAGGTTGGCTCCTTGAGAACCAGATCTCTCACTTACTTATCCCAGTATTCCTCTGGTACTAAGAACCACCTAAGCTAAGTGCTTGAGGGGCCACTTAGCAAGATTTTATTAAATGATAAATAATTCAATGTCGCTGGAAAACATATCAAGTCATATCACTGTAGGAGATTATTTACAAAGTGCTCATTTCTGAGCACTGCTGACCCATCATATAATTTTAAAGTGTGGCTAAAATCAGTCTCTTGTTCTGTTCCCTTCTGATAATCCTGTGGATTTAATTAGAATAAAAACTTCTTAACTGCTCTTGCTTACGCTCAAGGATCATTTTCCCACAGAGTAAAATGTATGATGAATATAAAGTTTTATCATCCATGTGGTTTCAAATGTGCTAGTTTTATATGTATCTGTTACTTAAAAAGAGTTTATAGATAGAGGCATTTTTAAATTTTTTAATAGGAGACTTTACCTTTTTTTATGCCACCTCAAATATAATTTCAGCATTTCACTGCTCATTTGAGAAGAGAATAGTGATTATCTGGGCAGACAGTGACTGAAGTGATCTACGGAGGAGTATCAGCATATGCTAGGTCATGCTCCGGGAGCATCCCATACCTCAGTGGATTAGCACACGTTTACTTTGTGCTCACATTATATCCTAGAGGGAGAGGATGCACTCAAAGATTCTTGGTGAAGGGGGGCTCCATTTCTTTTTCTTTGCTTTTCTTTTTTCTTTTTCTTTCTTATTGTACCAAATGTTAGAGTAAATCAAGTAAATGTAAACTACCTCATAACACATAGATTTAATGAAAAGTATAGGGTGAATTTCTGCTACAGGGGAGTCCATTTCTATACGTGCTTCATTAGTAACTATATCAGGGAAAGGGAACATGAAAAATTGTTCACTGGCTCCTAATGTTATCCCTTGGAGCAAACATTCAGCACTTTTCCTCAGATGCCATTGGCCAATTAAGTTATATGTTCACACCTAACTTCAACTGGGGAAGTGCAATATCACCACATGCCTAAAAAGAACAAAACAGAGATATTTGTTAAACACTCAAAAAAAACAAAAACAAAAACAAAAAAACAACAACAAAGATTACTGAAGCACCTGGGTGGCTCAGTTGGTTAAGCTTCCAACTTTGGCTCAGGTCATGATCTCACGGTTTGTGAGTTTGAGCCCTGCACTGAGCTCTGTGCTGACAGCTCAGTCTGGAGCCCACTTCTGATTCTCTGTCTCCCCCTCTTTCTGCCCCTCCCCTGCCTGTGCTCTATCTCTCTCTCTCAAAACTAAANCTCAGTTTGTTCTCGGCCTTCAAGAGTCTCTCATGGTTTGCCTCCCTTCCTCCCCCCCACTATTTTTCCCCTTCTTCTCCCCCATTTTTTAACCTTTTTCTTGTTCTCTTGCTGATTAGATCTAGAGATCAGAGTGGGTTTTATTGAGATAATGCTTAATGCATGGTATATTACATACAAAAGTTATTAATCATAGGGGTACTACATCAGACTTCCATTCTGGTCATGATTCAAAATGGATGTCCTTAAATTTTATTTGAATTTGGAAATCTATTCAAGACAAACATTAAAGAGAGCTTTAAAGAAAACAGGATATGTAACATTACTAAGTATTATTTTATTAAGACATATTTAAAGATCAAAAGGCCTCATTATGCCAGTGAAGCCAGAATGATGAAATACTAGATACTTCTGTGCTGTTTGAAATAAAAACTGTTTTTTGTGTTCCCTCATGGTGGAGGTTGTTGGTTGCCTATCCCAATATTCATGGGCCCTTTCCTGCTCACTGACCAACCTCATTTTATTTTTTATTTTATTTTAAGGTTTATTTATTTTGACAGAGAGACAGAGACAGCACGCGTGGGGGAGGGGCCGAGAGAGGGAGAGAGAGAATCCCAAGAAGGCTCTGCACTGCCAACAGAGCCCAATGTGGAGTTTGTACTCACAAACCCCGGGGTCATGACCTGAGCCAAAACCAAGAGTAGGAGGCTTAATCAAGTGACCACCCAGGTGCCCCAAAATGCTCATTTTATTTTTGATGTGTATGTAGAGAAGGATGGCTTCTCAGTCTAACTTCCAGCTAGATTTGGCCAACTGTCTATAATCAGAAATGCTGTGTGCTATTTCTGGGAAGCTTCCCTGAGAAAGAAAAGGCACTCTTATTCTGCTTCCTCCTTTCTGCTACCTACAAAGTGGATTGGATTGTTAGGCTTCTGGATACTTTAGCTGATCCTTGAGAAAGCAAATAACGACTTGCCTTCTACATGGATGGGATCCTAGAGGTGTTATAGAGTAAGCATTCAGGACCCCAAAAGAAGGAACCATAATAAGTGTTTCTAATAAATCTCTTCAGAACTGGTAGAAAAAGAGCCTGTGGGATAAACCTGAGACTGTTCTATTTCAGCCCAACATGCGGATTTGGGGCTCAGGATTTAGCTGAGGCCAAATGGACAAACCAAGGTCCATCTCTTTTCCTTGAAAAATGATAGCCTTTGCCTTTGTAAGTCACTCTGACCTTTGACCTGATTGACAATCTTCACAGAAGTGCATAGGAGTAAATCCTCAGCTGTTTGAACAAAAGTCTCTGAATCATTCTTTGAGAGTTAATCTACAGAAACCGGACTACTCTACGCTGTATTGTGTTCTCTCTGACCAATACTCAATGTCACTATATTTTTATGTGAATTTTATGACAGGAAACCTTGAGCAAGGAACTGTGAAAGTAAAGTATTATAAATATGAATGGAAGAGACTATATGAGAAAGAATGATTAATAATGTTTGAGATCACAATAGATACACTTCTGAAGCTGTACTTCATTCTGAGTGGGCGATTATTTTGGAGGAGTGTTTGTAAAGTGTCCTTTCCAGAAAATATTAAATTATAAATGTCTTAATACTTGTTCATTACTTTTTGGTTTAGAATTGAGAAGCATAACATAAAAATGATGTCTTTACCTATAGCTTCAATAATTATGGAACTTTGGACCTAATCAAAACATTCCAGAATATTATATGAAGAAAAATTACGTTAAAATTTGGGATACAGATTTCCTATACTGTGCTCCAAATTAAGAAAGGGGAACTCAGTTTTACTATTCATTAAACTGATCCAAATTTGAGTTACTTAGGCTCACAGACACCTATACCATTGCTATGCGATCTGACTCCACTTGAACGTGTGATACTATAAATTATTTGTGGTTAATGTGGGGAAATTATTTCAAGGCCATTCAGGTAAAATCTATAGCTGCTTAGTCAAGAAGCAAGGGACTGAAAAGATAAAAACTTAGAACTATTTACTGAAGCGTTTGTGGCAATACCAGCGTTTTAGACTCCAAAGAAATTAACATAAAATGCCTAAAATACTATGGAATTGTACTACAATTCATATGGTATCTGTAATGATGTTTTATTGCTCAAGGTATTAATTCATATTTTATTATTCAGTAAAGCAAAATGTAAAAGGAAGACTTAGAATGCCTTAGTTAAGCATGTAATTAGCATTCAATAAAGCAAATGCAGTGAGACAAAAATGGTTTCTTCTTTAACAATTTTTCTCACAGAACAGCAAATGAAGAAATCAAACGTGATAAATTAAATCCTTATAATCTCATGAAATTAACGGCTTAAATACAATTCATTTTTGGAAAAAAACTACACTCATTTTAATCTTAGCAAGATTTGCACAAATCACATTAACACTGGTTATTCCGATGGTATCAAAATTGCCAAATCCTGACATGTTTTGGCATCGAAAAGGATGACACTGTGGTCAAGGAATACACAGAGACAAAGATATAAAATGAACTAACAACACAGGAATCGACAGATGCATACATTTCACTAATACGTATTTGCATTCTTTTCTTTTGGTCGACCTTTCTTTAACCTTGGCAACATGGCTTTTATTCTATTTCACATTAGTTATTCTATAGTTTAAAACAGGTAAGAAATATAAAACAATCTAACTTTTAAGAATTCTACTTCTCTATTCCAAAGTTAAAGTTTCTTTCTAAACTAAATACAGACTTCAGAATGTAGGTGAAAGCTTAAATAGTCGATCCTCATCATCCACAAATTATGGTTATTTGCAAATCTGTCTCCCCGCTAAAAGTGATTTGTAACCCTCAAATCCATATTCATGGAGCTTCCCCTGCTGTTTGGGGACATGTGTAGAGTGGCAAAAAGTTCCATTCAGTGGTCATGCAAGTTCCCAGTTAAGGTCAAACAAAGTGACACTGGACCTTGTTCTGCTTTAGCTTTCACATAAATGACCAGAGGATGGAGATGTAGGAGGCAGGACAGAAATACAAACATTCAAGAAGCTCCATCCAGCTCTGGGACCAGGTGGACAGGGTGTGAATCATTATGCCGGCATGTGTTAGTGGGTCAGCCTCATGCCAGTCACTTAAACACTTCTGAACCTCATTTTCTCCATGTGAAGAAAACAGAATCTGCCAGCATGGCTTATTTTTAGGATTTAGGATTTCTTCTAGAATAATATTCCCTCAGTTCCACAATTTTGTAGAACATAACAACTACAAATAATGAGAATCCACTGTATTTAATCAAGTACATATTGATTTAATTTTCATGTAGTCTAGTAACACATAAGAGAATAGAATTAACTGTGAATAAGTTACGTATAATATAAATATTTCAAATAAATGAAAACTACTGTATGATTATATAACAAGTTTAGTTGAAAGCTAATTTCTCAGAATTCTCAGAGCATAAAATATATTCATATTTACCCATTATTCGTGTGGTTAATGAGTTGTCCAGATTCAGTTAATTGAGATGGCAAAGAGATAAATGTTGATGATTCCACCAACGTGACACTAAAATAAATGGGGAAAAAAAGACTTATTTTGAATTGTATTATAACAAAATTCAAATGACCACAAAACATTCTTTAAAGATATTTCCCTCATTCATAAAATATAATTAGAATCAGAATAAATTATTGTTCAAAAAATCCACATGTTCTCATTTTGCATTCCAAAACATAAATATTTAAAAAAGGAAAAGATCAGGGCACCTGATCCTGATCCTCAGGGCAACTGAGCCTTACTAGCTTAGTTGTTAGAGCATGCAACTCTTGATCTCAGGCTGTGAGTTCGAGCCTCACACTGGGTGTAGAGATCACTTTTTTTTTTTAATGTTTTATTTATTTCTGAGAGAGAGAAAGAGAGAGACAGAGAGAGACAGTGTGAACAGGGGACGGTGAGAGAGAGAGGGAGGCACAGAATCTGAAGCAGGCTCCAAGCTGTGAGCTGTCTGTCAGCACAGAGCCTGACGTGGGGCTCGAACCCACGAACCGGGAGATCATGACCTGAGCAGAAGTCAGATGCTTAACCGACTGAGCCACCCAGGCGCCCCTAGACATCACTTTAAAAAAGAAGGAAAGATCTAGAATTGAAATATGTAAAAAATAATATTCTATTATATGGAAAGGCAGTATCTAATTCTCATAGCAAGGAACTTTAGAATACAAATGACTTCTCATATTATATTCCACAAACAAAATGGAATCACATCCTGCTCTCAATGTATTGTCAGAGTTGTATACATTTCACCATTTCTAATCTTATTTCCAAATAAGAGAAGTGTTTCTTTCAGGACTGGACATGAGATGAGGATATCTAGTTAATCAGTGCATTAGTAATTATGCCATCTTCGGGAATTACGTAGCAATTCAGTCCTACTTATAAGATAATGCTCATTCATTCAAGAAACAATTATGGAGACTCCATTTTATGTTAGATGTGGGACTAGATACTGGTAATAGAAACGTGAATCAGTTATCCACTCTGCCTTAGGTTGCCCATATTATAGTGGTAGATAGGGTGGAAATGATCCTCTTGCTGTGGGTCAAAGATGTCATGAAGAGTCATGTCAAGAATGCCTAATTCTATCTGTAGAGTTGAAGAGAATCTGTAAAATATTAAGAACACATTTATTCAAACTTGATTTTGTAGGGGACAACTACAGGCCACACACCAGGATGGGCCACTTTGGTGTGAAGATTATTTTGAGTTAAAATCAATCAAAGCCCAGCAGATGTAGGCTTACCTCTTCACCTTCCTCTCAGCTTACTAAATTTACAATGGAAGAGAGATTCTATACAGAAAAAGAACTATTAACAGAGATTCCTCTCTACCTAAGAAATTTATCTAAATAGGGGTGCCTGGGTGGCTCAGTTGGTTAAGTGTCCAACTTCGGCTCAGGTCATGATCTCACGGTACGTGGGTTCGAGCCCCGCGTCGGGCTCTGTGCTGACTGCCAGCTTAGAGCCTGGAGCCTGTTTCATATTCTGCATTTCCCTCTCTCTCTGGCCCTCCCCTGCTCACACACTCTCTCCCTTTCTCTCTCAGAAATAAATAAAACATTAAAAAAATATATTTTAAAAAAATTTATCTAAATAGGACAACCTTTGTTTTCCAAACATCTCCTCTCACCTTCTTGCTAATGGTCTTCTCCTTTGTATCCTCACACCCCATCTGTCTTCTTAGCTCATGTAAGCCTCTTGTTGCCACATTGTCCTTAGAATTTTATGTGTGTGTGAATTCCCCTTATGTAAGATACTAAATTTGATTTTCTCCTGTTACTCTATCTCATGGCAATTGGATTCTTAGTTCAGCTAGAAAGGTCTTGAAGATCAGGAAAAATTTCTTCCCTCCCAACGATTCATCAAAATAAAGCTTTATTATGTAAGTTATCTCATAATATGAGATTTACAATAAAAATAGATCAATAAAATTAATCAAAATTTTTAGCAGTAAAACACACACATACAACTGCATACAAAAAAAAATTAATACATTCATACATTCTACTGTTTCAATGTTGAAGGGGTCAGGACAGCTCCCACTCCCAGAATGTGCCACTTTGGCAAGCAGATCATTTTAAGCTTAATATAATCAAGACCTTTTGGACTCAAAAGAAACTTTTGCCTCTCCTTTAACTATACAATAGAATCTAAATTGGGGGGGTCTTCCCCAGAATAAGCCTTATTATTAGAAATAAATTTTATCCGAGTGACCCATCTTGTATGACAGGGCAAATGTCTAATTACCAAACATCTGCCCTTCTTAACCTGTGAGGTACCTTCTTTTCCTCTAAAATCCCTGACCCCTGTCCCCTTCTCCTTCGTTCCTTGGAAAATTCCTTGGAATTTTCATGTCTGGGTGGATTCCCCATATTTACACTATTAAATTTGATTTTCTCCTGTTAATATGTTTCATGTCAATGTGATACTTAGTCCAGCTACAAGGACTCTTAAAGGGAACCAGAATTCTTGCTCACTGACAAGGTTAACATCACTTTCTGTCCTTTTATTTTAGGTTGGTAGTTCTGAGAGCTTTATAGAAGGGTTATAAGGAATTACACTCATATTAAATACTAAACATTTTTTAAATAGACAAAATTAACTGTAGCAGACTGTTAACTATGAGCTATATAAGACATCTATCATACTACCAGACTGGCTTATATCATTTTAAAGTTATAGTTAAGCAAAAGTAGAAAGAATTCCTCTCGAGACAGTAATTTTAATTTAAATTAAGACACTACATTCTCATTTAAATCTCATTAAATTATGAGGCAGAAAAAAATTTACAATGTTTCTTTATATTTCTATAATTCCAAGGTGAATCATCAGGGCAATTTATTTTGGTCATAATTTTTTCTGTGTAAAAAAGTGTCACAAAGATAACACAATTTTACACACAAATAAAATGACTAAACCAGTAACATAAATATTGAACTTTTCATACAGTGTGCATGTGCCATTTTGAGATAAAATAGCATTTAAAAAGCCCCTGCTTAATTACAATGAAGATGTCCTCCATAAAATATAAATATTAACTGTAAAATGAAATAAAAACTGCCATTAAAGTGGGGGGAAAAAAAAACCTTATGTGATTAGTGCAGCTTCTGAATGGTAGTTCCCACACTTCAATGTGTATTACACTCATTTGCAGTGTTTGTTCAAAATGCAGATTCCCAAGCTTCTATGGGCATGAATTATGACTTAGTCAAGTCTGGCATGGGTTCTAGGAACCTCCATTTAAAACAAGCTCTCCAGGGGTGCCTGGGTGGCTCAGTCAGTTAAGCGTCTGACTTAGGCTCAGGNTCCAAATGCCTTTTAAACAGCTTATCTATGGACTAAACTTTGAGCAATCTTGATTTAGATCAGCAGTGCTCTAACATTAATGTACAAACAAATCATCTGGCAATGTTGTTAAATGCAGATTCTGCCTCCCATGGTTGGAGTGGGCCTGAGATTCTATTTGTCCAAACTCCCAGGTGATGTTGATTTTGCTGATTCAAGGACCATACTTTGAGAAGCAAGAGTGTGATCTAAACCAAAAACCATTTCTCAAATAATAAAACCAGGCTACCAGAAAAAGAAAGGCAAGGAATGGCAGAGTGGGAAGCACCATATATTCACTTCTCTATATAAGAAACAGAAACACTGGAAAAGATGGTAAAAATGAACTTTTTCACAACTTTGGTAAATTCATGAAAGGCTAGCAACAATCTGAGTAGGGTTTATTCAAGAAAGACTGTCACACCTTAGTAAGAACAGCAGAGTCTGTGGCCTTGTAACTTTCATGTTATAACTCCCATCTTCCTCACCACTGCTTGGCAATAGCCTTGAAAACCATCAGCCTTGCCACCAAGATAGTTGTAAAAACGGGGAGGCAGTAACATGAGGGGACAGACTGAGATTGGAGCTCTTTGAAAAAAAAGTTCCACCCTTGAGCAGTGCGACCTTTTTATGCGTCTCACAGCTCACTGGAAGAAAAGCAGTTAGCAAGGTGTTGTCTTTATTGACCTGACTCAAAGGAAAGCGACAATACTCAGGATGTTAGTTGAAAATCAGTAGCAATTGTACCTGAGGTTCCTACAGCAGTTGGATCAAACAAGAGTTTGCCCAAAGAGCAGAGGAACATCTGGGGAACGAGAGTCCTATATGAGGGGTTCAAGTAGCTTTCTAGATCCCCAGAGGCCATGAAAGATCTTCAACCCTGTCTGTGGGAGACAATGATGTCCCACCAAATAAAGAATACTAATAGAATTTTTCAAAAGAACCAATTATAAATTTTGGACTTAAAAAGTACAGTGTCTGAAATTAAAAAATCATTAGAGGAGCTCAGAGCAGGTTTGCAGTGGCAAAAGACCTAGTGTACCTAAAAATGGGCCAGATGAAATGATTAGCTCTAAAGAATAAAAAGAGAAAATAATGAAGGAAAATTAGACAGCCTCAGAAAACGGTGAAACACCATCACACAAAAACCTAAGCCTAATCAGAACACGGAAAAGATAGGAAAGAGGCAGAAAGAAAATGTGAAGAGATAAATGATGAAAAATTCCATTCCCAAATTTGATGAGAAACGTTACTTTTCACATCCAAGAAGTATAAATTTATTCAGGATAAATCCAAGGCAATCTAAAACTAGAAAATAAGAGTCAAAAGGTTAATGAGCCAAGACATGGTAAGCAGCAAGACAAAACTGACTCAATGCCTACATTGTTCCTCAGTAAAATTAACAGGTGAATTCCCATCTGAAACCCTTCAGGACAGAAGGTAATGTGGTGATAGAGTCAGTGAGCTGAGAGAACAATGCCAATAAAGAAGAGAATATATAGACGCGCTTGGGTGGCTCAGTCAGTTAAAGCATCCGACTTCAGCTCAGGTCATGATCTCACATGTTCGTGAATTCAAGCCCTGTGCCGGGCTCTGTGCTGACAGCTCAGAGCCTAGAGCCTGCTTTAGATTCTGTGTCTCCCTCGCCCTCTCCCCTCCTCTGCTTTCACCCTGTCTCTCTCTCTCAAAAATAAAATAAAACATTTTTTAAAAAAAGAATGGCATATAGAAGAAAACTGTTCTTCTAAAATGAAGGAACAAATAACAAATAAAAACTGAAAAGTTCATTACTAGCATACCTGCCCTACAAGAAATACTAATGAGGGTCTTTCAGGCTGAAATAAAAGGATTCTAGAATTTAATTCAAAACCACATGAAATAAAAAACACCCGCCTAAGTCACTAC
>NW_027529467.1:524810-533236 GCF_008692635.1 Crocuta crocuta | reverse complement strand
AGTCACTACATACCTATATGTATAAAACAAACTAACTAAAAGTGTATTTTCTTTGCAAACTTTTACATTTTGCTTTCTGATTTAAATGAAAAGGGTGTGAAACAATAAATTAACTTTTACACGCTTGTAATGTGTAAAGATGTAATGGGTGTAATAGTAATTGCACTAAAAAGGGGCTACAAGAAGGTGATAAACTGCAGCAAAGTTTCTGAATTATACTGAAATTAAGTTGGTCTTCATTTGAATTACATGATTTTTTTTAAGTTTATTTATTTATTTTGAGAGAGAGTGAGTGTGCGTGTGCATGCAAGTAGGAGAAGAGGCAGAGGGTGAGGGAAAGAGAATCACAAGCAGGCTTCATGCAGTCAGCACATGCTCAATGCAGGACTCAAACTCACAAACTGCAAGATCATGACCTGAGCCAATATCAAGAGCTGGATGCTCAACTGACTGAGCCACCCCAAGCTACATTATTTGGAATTAGGATGTTAATTATAATCTTCAGGGTGAACTAAGAAAAGAGGGTAGATATAGTAGAAGACAGAAAAAGGAATAAAAAACTTACACAAAAATAAATATATGCTATAAAACCAAGAAGTAATAGAGAAACAGAGGAACAAAGACATAAGACACAGAAAACAGGTACCAAAATGGCAGCCATAAATCCTACTGTATCAGAGATTATATTAACTTTATTTTTCTTTTAATGTTTATTTATTTTTGAGAGAGAGAGAGAGTGGAAGACAGCACACAAGTGGGGGAGGGGCAAAGAGAGAGGAGACACAGAATCCAAAGCAGGCTCCAGGTTCTGAGCTATCAGTACAGAGCCCAACAAAGGGCTCAAACTCACTGAGATCATGACTTGAGCCGAAGTCAGGATGCTTTAACAACTGAGCCACCCAGGTGCCCTGAGAAAACATTAACTTGAAATAGACTCAACACTCCAGTCAAAAGGCAGTGGTTGGCAAAATGGATAAAAACAGATTAGAAAACTGATAATCATTAGTTCAAAGACACAAACAGATTGGGAGCAAAACATTTAAGAAGACACGCCACGCAAACAGCAACAGAGACCTGGAGTGTCTATAGTAATAATGGGCCAAAGAGAACCAAAAGCAAACAGTGTTCCAGCATGATGCCATGAGAGCTCCAGAGACCCACTCCCCAGGAAAATGAGTAAAAATTGTAAAAATCAACTATATAAATTTTCTAGAAATGATCCTTAAGGGCATACAGTAAATGAAGAAAAATCTACTCTGTAATATTTACTATACTCAGTAAGAAAGGCTATAATCTGTGGCATTTGAACCAAGACCCCTTGCTCTCCGTTCCCCACTCAGCAAAATGGAAATCCTAGTCATCACTGGCACAGCTAAGAATACAAGGGTCTCAACTTACCCAGCTCCCAGTTGGAGAGCTAAAGTTTTCTTGGGGGGGGGGGTAGGAAAGAACATTTCTCGTCTTGCCCCTAGTACACACTCCTAAGTTCCAGGCAAGTGCAGTTGAGAGGAGTTGAGGGTATCCCTCTTCTGCCAAGTCACAGGACAGAGACTCTATCCACATGGGTGTGAAACTGTCCTCGCACTAGCTTACAAAGTGCTTGTTCAACACTGGCAGGAGCAAATCAAGAAGACCTACAGCTGCTGTCCCTATCTCACCTAGCACTTAGCACCTCCTGTGTGGGCGGTACTTGGGGGAAAGTGCAACACCATCCCCACCTCCAGCTACAGGGAATATGGTTCAGAGATTGTGCCTGGAAGGAGAAGCTGGCCTTAGACAGCTCTCAATCTCTTCCCAAAGGAACTGATCACTGACTTCATTTTCAATGAAGTATGAAGAAGGTCAAGCCAAGGGATGCTCTTAAAAATAGTGCAGGTTGAGGTGAAGGGCAACTGGGTGTAGACTGGTAGATTCAATGGAGATACAGGCGAAACTGCAGACCTGCTACTTTGGTAGTAACCAACAGGGGAAGGGGACACCTGCAAGGAGGCCTTGTGGGGACAGAATAAATCTTAATTAAACACTGACCTAGAGAATTAGTACTTTAAAGGAGCCTAGATTTGATCGAAGTGGTATAAGGAGCAATTCATGCCTCCTATAGAACCAGAATTAACAAAAACTAATATCTGGCTGTGGAGGCCAAAAGAGATAGTCAAAAGGACCTCTGCCAAAGCCACTGTCATCCCAGATTGACTGTGGGCAGTCCCAAGGCTGTGTCCCCTGAGAATTAACATCAGCGGCTTCATACTCTGTGTGGAGATTTTGTGGGGAGGAGGTAGATGTCACTAAAATAAGATAGCCAGTGGGTTAAGAAGTTAACTAACACCATTAACAATCTCACAGGAGACGGGAGCAGTATTCAGCTGCTACAATATGTATTTTTACATGTCTAGTTTTCAACATAAAAATGATGAGACATGAAAAGAAGTGGGCAAGAGAAACCGCAATTAACGTAACCAGCGATCAGATTTAACAGAACACTAATTCAAAATTGCCATTATAAATGTCTTCAAAAACTAAATAAGACCAAAAAAATTAAGGAACATATGATGACAATACAACATCAAATAGAGAATATAAAAAAAGATTAAAATAAAAGAGCAAAACAAAAATTCTGGAATTGGAAATTAAAGCAACAAATATAAAAAAAATCACTAGAGTGTCTCAATGGTATATCTTAACTGGCAGAAAAAAAATTAACAAATTGAAGATTGATAGAGATTAGACAATCTGAGGAACACACAGAAAACAGAATAAAGAAAAAATAAACAGAGTCTGATACATATCTGGCTCACCAGTAAAGGCACCCACACATATGTAATGCAATTACCAAAAGGAGAGGACAGAGAAAAAGGAAAACAAAGACTGTTTGAAAAAGGAGGTGGGTGAGAGTGAAGCTGGGCTGGGCCAGGGGAGTTATTCCAGAAAGTAACATGAATCCAAAGGAGAAAGAAAAGAAACAGAAATGATAAA
This sequence comes from Crocuta crocuta, assembly GCF_008692635.1. Lineage (NCBI taxonomy): Eukaryota > Metazoa > Chordata > Mammalia > Carnivora > Hyaenidae > Crocuta > Crocuta crocuta. The sequence continues at coordinate 530,263 of NW_027529467.1, read as the reverse complement.
TAAGGTTAATGTAAAAAGAAGTTATAAACATATCCATTCTGTTATAGGCTGAATTTTGCCCTCCCTCACATTTCATATGTTAAAGCCCTAATGCCTAGTACTCTCACAATGTGACTATATTTGGAAACAGGACCTTTAAAAGGGTGATTAAGTTAAAATGGGGCCATTAGCGTGTGCGCTAATTCATTCTGGCTAGTGTTCTTCTAAGAGGAAACGTGGACACAAAGAAAGACGACAGGGATGTACACATACAGAGAAGAGGTGATGTGAGGGCACAGCAAGAAGCTGGCCATCTGCAAACTGAGGACAGAGGCCTCAGAAGAAACCCAATCTGCCAATACCTTATCTTGGATTTTTAGCCTCCAGAAGTGTGAAAAAATAAGTTTCTGTTGTTTAAACCACCCAGTCTGTGGCATTTTGTTATGGGAACACCAGCAAACTAATACACTGTCCTTTCTTCTTTCAGCTTTCTTAAGATCATAAAAATGACACCAAATTTAAAAAAAACAAACAAATACCAAAAATGTTATGTAACATTACTGATTATCTCAACACCACTGAGATGTCTGACAAAAACACCACAAAAAAGGGGGAAAAGGAATAGAGCTATATACGAGTAACAAAAAATGAAAAGATAGGGCACCTTAGTGGCTCGTTTGGTTAAGTGTCTGACTCTTGATTTGGGCTAAGGTCATGATCTTGCAGTTCATGGGTTTGAGGCCTGAATGAGGCTCCATGCCAACAGTACGAAGCTGGACTGAGATTCTCAATGTCTCAGTCTTCTTCTCTGCCCCTCCTCTGTTCACATGCATGCTTGTTCTTTCTCTCTCAAAAAATGAATAAACTTTAAAAAATGAATGAACGGCAACCTACTGAACGGGAAAAAATATTTACAAACCAATATCCAAAATCTATGAAAAACTCATACAAGTCAAAAGCAAATAACTTGGCGTGCCTGGGTGGCTCAGTCGGTTAAGCATCTGACTTTGGCTCAGGTTATGATCTCATAGTCCATGAATTCAAGCCCCACATCAGGCTCTGTCTCTGTGCAGACAGCTCGGAGCCCGGAGCCTGCTTCAGATTCTGTGTCTCCTTCTTTCTCTGTCCTTCCCCTGTTAGCACTCCGTCTCTCTTTCAAAAATAAAAACACAGAAAAAAAATTAATAAAAAAAAGAAAAAACAAACCAAAAGACCAAACAATATAATCAAAAAATGGGCAGAGGACAGGAATCAACACTTTTCATGCATATGAAAACATGTTGAACATCCTTACTCTCTGGGAAATGCGAATCAAAACCACAATTAGATATCATCTCAACATCTGCCACAGTGGCTATCATCAAAAACAGAACAAAACAAAAAACCAACCAAACAAAAAGATAGCAATGTTGGTAAGTATCTGGAGAAAGGGAACACTGGCATGCTGTTGGTGGGAATATAAAATGGTGCAGCCACTATGGAAAACAGTATAGAGGTTCCTCAAAAAATTAAAAATAGCACTACTATGTCATCCAGTAATTCCATTCCTGGGTATTTATCCTGGGTATTTATCCAAAGACACTGAAATCAGGAGTTTGAAGAGATATCTTTACTTTCATGCTCACTGCAACATTCACAAAAGCCAAAATATAGAAACAATCCAAACCCAAAGGTCCATCCACAGATGAATGAATAAAGAAAATGTAGTGAGTATGTGTGTGTGTGTGTGTGTGTGTATATATATGTATATGTGTGTGTATATATATGTAAATGTGTATACATATATATATTATAGTAGAATACTATTCAACCTCAAAAAAGAAGAAAATCCTGCAATATGTGACAATATAAATGAAACTTGGAGACACCATGCTAAGTGAAATAACCTAGTCTCAGAAGGACAAACCCTGTATGATTCCATTTATATGAGGTGTCTAAAATGGTCAAACTCAAACAGCAAAGAACAGAATAGTGGTTCCCAGGATTTGGGACTAGGATAGAAAGGGGAGGTGTGATATACAGTTTCAGTGATGCAAGATGAATAAGTACTAGAGATATGATATACAACAGATTTAATAATACTGTCCTGTGTACTAAAAGGGAAAGTCTCATGTCAAGTATTCTTACCATCAAAAAAGAGAAAAAAAAAAAGAACGTAACACAAGGAAACTTTTGGAGGTGATGATGGATATGTTTATTGCCTTAACTGTGGTGATAGTATTATGGCTGTATATATGTGTCCCAACTCATCAAACTGTATACAGTAAACATACGCAGGTTTCTTTCTGTTGTTTATCAATCCTACCTCAACAAACAAGAAGATATCAAGGAAACCAGAAAACAAGGTTCTTTGAAAAGATCACTAACACTGATAAACATTTACCTACATTGATCAAGAATAAAGAAAAGAAGATCAAATTATTAAAATAAGGGATGGAAGAAGGGTCATGACTATTGACCTTCTACGAAAAAAGGGATTATATAAGAGAATATTATGAAAACTTCTATGCCAACAACTTTATTATTTGGAGGAAATGCACAAATTCCTAGAATGGCACAAACTATCAAAATTGATTTAATGAGAAACAGAATATTCTAATTAGACCCATAACAAATAGAGGTGGAACTAGTAATGAAATAAAGTTCCCACAAAACAAAGCTTGGACACAGATGGCTTCAGTTGTTGAGTTCTACTGAAGATTAAAAGAAGTAATACCAATCCTCCATAAATTCTTCCAGAAAATAGAATAGAAAGGATGGTTTCCCAGGGCACCTGGGTGGCTCATTCAGTTAAGCATCTGACTTCAGTTCAGGTCATGATCTCACCATTCATGGTTTCAAGCCCTACATCAGGCTCTGTACTGACAGGTGAGAGCCTGGAGCCTGCTTCTGAGTCTGTGTCTCCCTCTCTCTGCCCCTCCCTCATTCATACTCAGTCTCTTTCTGTCTCTCAAAAATGAATGAACATTAAAATACTTTTTAAAAAAGGATCATTTCCCAAATAATTCTCAGAAGCTAATATTAATGCCAGAAAAAACAAAGTCATCACGAGAAAAGACTATTACACCATTAAATCCTATGATTGTAAGTGTAAAAACTTCAAGAAAATACTACCAAATCAAATCTTACAACATATAAAATTATTATATAGCAAGAAATAGTTGCATTCTACAAAGGAGGAATTTGAGAACTACTAATCTGGTAGACAGAGGCATGTGGGTGAGTCCTGTCTCTGTTAAATCTAGGTAGGGTTGCCATTTTGGTTAAAAGTAATGATAATTTTGCTTAAAAAATGATCAAATATGGTCATTAGAGTGCATACAATTTTGAGGACAACATGGAAAATTTCATTTTATTGTAAGTTATGTTTCATACTAGATTGTTAATAATTAAATTCTGGTTGTTTAAGTGTAACATATATTACCTGCCAGTCAAAAAGAATGAAATCTTACCATTTGCAACAATGTGGATGGAAGCTAGAGAGTTTAATGCTAAGCGAAAGAAGTCAGTCAAAGAAAGACAAATATCATATGATTTCATTCATATGTGGTATTTAAGAAACAAAACAGATGAACATAGGGGAAAGGGAGGCAAAATAAAACAAAAACAGAGAGACACAAACCATAAAAGACTCTTAAATACAGAGAACAAACTGAGGGTTGCTGGAGGGGTGTTGGGTGGGGCTAAATGGATGACGGCATTGAGGAGAGCACTTGTGATGAGCACTGAGTGTTATATATAAGTGATGGATCACTAAATTCTACTCCTTAAATTATGAATACACTGTATGTTAACTAACTTGGATTCAAATAAAATTTTAAAAAGTGTAACATTAAAAAGTCGGTCACTTACTGTTACGTTTATAATATAAAAAAAGATGCCATAAGAATTAAGTGGCAATTAAATTTCCTTTCTTTTGTAATGCATTATTTTAAAATGTTAAAATACATGCCTACTGTAAAATACTGACTTTACAACTTTTGTAACTGGTTTTAAAAGTTTGAGTTCATGGGGCACCTGGGTGGCTCAAGTGGTTAAGCATCTGACTTTGGCTCAGGTCATACTCTCACGTATATGAGTTTGACCCCTGCATGGGGCTTTCTGCTATCAGCACAGAGCCGGCTTCAGATTCTCTCTCCCTCTTTTGCTCTGCCCCTTCCCCCACTCGTGGATGTCTGCATTTATATGCCCATTGCCTAAGTTTGAGGGCCGCATTCATACGAAGGTGGAAGGAGTCAAAATTCCCCAATTAACAATCTTGTCTTTTACCAAACCATTCACCTCTCATAAGAAGCAACTATTTTAATTCAATCTCAGATAAACCATAGAGTAACAATAAAATATTACAATTTTTTGAAAAACATACAACTGTAATCATCTAGCAATTCCTGGAACTTTAAGATTTCCTTTCAGCTCTACCAGTAGAATGTAAGACTAATTATGTTTAATCTTGATGTCTTCTGAAGAACAGTCATTTGGTTCATTTAAGGGCATATCTTAATATTGGATTAATGTTATATTTTCTGACATTTTTTGTTTCTTGTATTCTGATATAACTCTTTAATAAAATCACAGTAAATAAGACTCTCCCTCACATGAACACAGGAACCATAAATTCACCAATAATGGTTTTTTTTGTTTCTTTCTTTTGAGAGAGAGCAAGAGAGAGAGCGTGAGCAGGGGAGAGGGAGAGTGAGAATCCCAAGCAGTCTCCACACTGCTAGTGCAGTCACATGCAGGGTTCAATCTTACAACCATGAGACCTTAACCTGAGCTGAAATCAAGAGTGGGAAGCTTAACTGACTGAGCCACCCAGACGCCCTTCACCAATAATCGTCTTAACAAAAAGAAATTGTTTTGTCAACAAGAAATGATTATTAATAATAAATTACCAAAAGCCTAGATACACAGTAATTTAAAAACTGGAAACTACGAAATACTAAAATAATAAGCATACATACAACTTCTACTGTCAACACAAGTATTGTTGAGGATCTGATCTCTAAAGCTGACGGAAACTGCACAACTGAAGCATGACAGAGGTATCACAGACCATCTTCTCCCTCAATATGTAAGTTCATAAAGATATTTGCCTATTGTGACCTTAAATAATGTTTAAGCATTTTATTGTCTTTTCATCTCAAATCTGTGTTGTTGTTATTGTTGTTATTAAATCTCCAGATACACAAATGCATGGTTAAAGTGCAGTTTTCATTAACCATGATGCCTTAAATAAAAATCCATTTTCTGTTTGAATCAATAGTTCACTTTTTGAAATTAACAGATGGAATAAGATTAGGAATTTTAAAAAGTCTATTAATTGTAACTTTTTAAAGTAATCTTTATACCTGATGTACGCTCAAACTCACAACCCGGAGATCAAGGGTCCCATGCTCTACTGACGGAGCCAGCCAGGCGCCCCATGATTGTAAATTTTTTAAAATTAATAGTACATCTCAGCAAACAGAAAGCTC
>NW_027529467.1:524079-524521 GCF_008692635.1 Crocuta crocuta | reverse complement strand
AAACAGAAAGCTCGTAGAGAGAATTCAAACATTTGGTATGATCAATCTTTTAGCTTTATATAGATCAAACAGCATGTCAAGAAAAATAGATTTATCTTCATTTTTTGTTCTATTTTATATGATGATACTCATAAATTTACTGTGTAACATATAATATTTACTGTGTAATATGTGTAATATCAACACCAAGTTTCCCCCCAGAATGGTTCATGATGAAAAGAATTACTAATTTCTCCTTAAGTGTGGACATGACTAACTGTAATGAAATTATATGAAAACAATAACTTACCTGAAGTCTCCAGCAGTATGGAAGGGATTTTTAACCTTTACAGTGATTTCTTTCCATGTATAACATGGGGATTTGCAATTTATAATTTCCTGAAGTAAAAAAAAACAACAACACTTCTATATGAAAGTAACAAAAAAGAGTACCATGAATTCA